>NC_064615.1:422456411-422759442 GCF_023898315.1 Schistocerca nitens
TAGATTTAAGTGTCAGGAAGTCGTTTCTGAAAGTATTTGTATGGAGTGTAGCCATGTATGGAAGTGAAACATGGACGATAACTAGTTTGGACAAGAAGAGAATAGAAACTTTCGAAATGTGGTGCTACAGAAGAATGCTGAAGATAAGGTGGGTAGATCACGTAACTAATGAGAAGGTATTGAATAGGATTCGGGAGAAGAGAAGTTTGTGGCACAACTTGACTAGAAGAAGGGATCGGTTGGTAGGACATGTTTTGAGGCATCAAGGGATCACAAATTTAGCATTGGAGGGAAGTGTGGAGGGTAAAAGTCGTAGAGGGAGACCAAGAGATGAATACACTAAGCAGATCCAGAAGGATGTAGGTTGCAGTAGGTACTGGGAGATGAAGAATCTTGCACAGTATAGAGTAGCATGGAGAGCTGCATCAAACCAGTCTCAGGACTGAAGACCACAACAACAACTTATCAGCTGACTTCAATCTAAAAAAAACGTGCTAACACCAACTACTCCACGCATTTTTCTGTGAGTGACACCACCAGCACCACCACCCTCTAGACTGTCACCTATAAACTTAGCCAGCCTCCCGTTCCCATACCTATTGAGGTGCAGGCCACTTCTAGTGAAACCCCATCTACTGATAGACCCAACTGGCACCACTGAGATGTGATCCATGCCCTCCGCCATCAGCGCACTCCCCAGCCCCACGTTAAAGCGCCTAACAGACGCATTAAGGTAAGGCCGATTATGACGCTGAAACAGTTGCACGAAATGCACATTAATGCCACCAGATTGAGTAGCTATCTTAACCAGGCCACCACCTACATCATATTCACCATCCCTATCGAGACCGTTCCCTGCTCCACCCACTATCACTACCTGATCCTCCTTTGTAAAATTCTTACATAACTCCCCTATGCTGTCTGTCACCTGAGTCAACCCTGCACTAGGCTTCATAATGCTGGTGACCTGGTACTCACTCCCCAACACTTCCTACAACTGCTGGCCCACACCTCTACTGTGGGAACTACTTAGCAGCAGAACCTTCTATCTGCTAGACTTTGCAACTAACCTAGGCTTCCTAATTGTTGAGGACTGCTGCATGTTCCTCCCTCTTTAGTTGTATCAAATGCTCTTGGTCATAAATACTACGTTAATTTTACTCGCAAGTACGAAAAAATCTGTTATTTTTGTATCGTGGTACGAATGGGCAGTTTTGGCAAGTTTACACTTTTCGCAGAGTCTGGCCCTGGGCAGTAGATACAACAGAATCAATCACACCTGCAACATACTGAGCACTGCTTTTATCTTGCCGAGAGTATGGAAAATACATAGAAAATACGAAATGCTGATAGAATTAGAGGATTACAGCAGCGCTATGGGCAAAACATTTGTATTCATTGATAGACGTGGTGGTGTTGAGGTTTACCATGTCTCATTTACTCATGTTGGTGCCATAAATTTCTTTTATCCGTAATTCTGTTCAGATCTCTTCATTATTTCTTTGATTAATCCATCTTCAATGTCCTTATAGCAGCACACTTCGAAAGCTTCCATTATTGGAACCTTTTGTCGTCCAGCTTTCACGTTTGTAAAATATACAATATGTATTACGTAATATATAATAATCTTGTAATTGGTGACTTCTTGCTGAGACAGTCTTTGGAAAACTATAGGCCGGCCGCAGTGACCAAGCGGTTCTAGGCGCATGTGTCTGGAACCGCGCGACCACTACGGTCTCAGGTTCAAATCCTGCCTAGGGCACGTATGTGTGTGATGTCCTTAGGTTAGTCAGGTTTAAGTAGTTCTAAGTTCTAGGGGACTGATGACCTCAGAATTTAAGTCCCATTGTGCTCAGAGCCATTTGAACCATTTGGAAAACTATATTTATTTTCGTGTTAGGCGTCGTCGTCCACAACTTCAGCTTAACTTCGTCTAACATACACGTTGCTACTTATTTGTTATTTATTGATAATATGTTTTACTGTTTCTACTCATTGATTCATCTCCATTTTCAAATTCGAGCCAAGATATTTATTTATTGTTCCGTTCCACTACAATTGGATTTTTCCTCTTCTTTAACGTTTTTCATACAGTTCTGTTTCACTTTCATATCTTGTGAAAAATACTGTACTCCAGACGTAAGAAACGTTTCTTACGTCCGCATCACTTCTTATTACTAGTAAATATTTAACAGTGCTATTTCTTTGTCTTCCCTCGGATACACAACGTACCTATTTCGCGTCTCCTGTGTATATTTAGATCTGAAGTTTGTATTTCTCTTACATTCACTAGAAAAACTGGCAGAGTACTCACCCACCCACCCACCCACCCACCCACCCACCCACCCACACACACACACACACACACACACACACACACACACACACGTACACATACACTTACACACATACCTCAGTGAAGGTAGTGGTCTGCTCTACCGGGTCAACGTCCCCTTAGAAAAATTACGAATTACTGTGCTGGTAAACCTCTTACGTTATTTGATTTACAAACAGCTGACCAAAACTCAACGTACTCAGACAGTTTTCTCTTTACTTATTTTGATCATCACTAAACTGACACACAATATTTTTGGAGCAACGCGATCTGACTTTCAATAATCCCCTGACTAACAATAACCTATACCTTTCATGAATCACGTACCTCACAAAAATGTTCGTTACTCGAGCTACTGCATTAAAGCGAGCGCCAATACTGCCAGCTAAATACTAGATTCTAACTACTGAAGGCACTAACTACTGATAGACATAGTTAGCAAATGGAAGGTTTTTATAGAGAACAAACAATGTATTTACCTTAATGATATTCAAAAGTCATTATATATCAGTTCATGATATACCGTATTACAAATTTACTCTTTCTGATAGACACACGTCCAGATCGTCCGCTCTCAAAATTCTGCCATCTCTCTCCCCACATCCACCACTGCCGGCGGCTCACCTCCACCTGCGCAACGCTACGCGCTGTTCACATCCAACTGCCCAACTCTACAATACCGAATATTCGAAAAATGTCAACGAGCCACAGCCTGCGCACAGCAGAGTCAGTGATTTTCATGCAGAACGCTACGTGGTGTTACTAACATAAAAACATAAACAGCCTACTTACTTCACCTAAGTGCCTGCCTCACCGCCCCCCACCCCCTCCAATCAACCATCCACACACACAGACACACAAACACTCACACACACACATACATAAATACACACATATCTCAGTAAAGGTATTGGCCTGGTATACCGGGTCGGACGCAGTGGTCAGGACTACCGACTCATAGGAAAGTTTAAAATTTGACTCTGTTATGAGGTCGTTATGGATGTGATACTGTTTTCGTTTCTACAAGTATCGAGATGGAGGTCTTTGTGTCGGCTCATTACAGTAACAATTCCGTCATAGGGCTGTAATGATGACAAAAATTGCCTAGATCGGGACTGCCGTTACAGGATTCAAACGTCTTCTCTCTCGAATTTAGAGTGCAGTGTACGCGTCCCTGCCCCCATCTCGATCGATATCGAGTCCGAAGTATAATGATCTCAAATCCGACTTGACGCTACATTTTAGACATCGTAGTCGTCATTGTGGAGCAGCCGCCGAATGAGCACATGTTACCAGTATCCTCTGTCTTGCTCAAGTATTCGAACGGGGCGGAGTGGGGAGCCGGTAGCTACGGCCTCGTCGCAATGGCGGCCCCGGCCCGATGTCCCCCGGGCTTTCATTCGGCGTACATTATCGGGGCGCGGCGCTGTGTTTTACCGCTAAAGGCCTTGTTTCTCGCACAACAGGCAGATTGCTTTGTGCAGGCGGGCTGCGCGCTGCGGCGCGGCACACAAAAGGCGCCGCCGGCGTGTGTGCACAGCAGCCGCCACAGCGCAGGCCTGATTACACCACGAGCACGACCACGACCGCGACCGGACCGGACCGGACCGGACTGGACTGGGGCCCTGCTGCCGGCGAACCACTGCGCCGGCAGGACGTGGCCTCGATTTAAAATTGAAGAGACACCAGCTTCCGCTCACGATCCTGGCTGTTTCGTGCGCCGCAACACACGAGTGTCGCTGTCTCTTGCAGACGCTGTTCGAGGTTCATCCGTAATTACAGCCTGTTATTGCTGATGTTTCCACCGAATTACGGTTCGTGGACACAGTAACAGAAGTCTAGAGCCCTTTATCAACCACCTCGACAAGGCGGATTACGGCAACCTGAAAATACGCCTCGCCAACGTGTTCTAACTTTGCCACTGTGAATCTTTTTAGTCAGGACGCTACATGTTTCCCGAAGCTACGTTCCGTTATTACATGTAATACAAGGAATAGTTAAGCTATTTGAGTGTGTCTTTTACTTGGATTTTCTTTTTATTTCTTTTGCCTGTGCCTTTTTCCCGCAGTGACGCAGGGTCGCCATGGTTAATCGGATTTGGCAAGCTTAATTTAAGGGGTGGCCGGATGCCCTTCCTGCCTCCACCCCGTACCCCCGGCACGGAATTAGTGTACCCCAACTGCCTGATAGAAGGTTGTATACACGGAAGAACCCTGGAGATACTAAAAGGTATCAGATAGATTATATAATGGTAAGACAGAGATTTAGGAACCAGGTTTTAAATTGCAAGACATTTCCAGGGGCAGATGTGGACTCTGACCACAATCTATTGGTTATGACCTGTAGATTAAAACTGAAGAAACTGCAAAAAGGTGGGAATTTTAGGAGATGGGACCTGGATAAACTGAAAGAACCAGAGGTTGTAGAGAGTTTCAGGGAGAGCATAAGGGAACAATTGACAGGAATGGGGGAAAGAAATACAGTAGAAGAAGAATGGGTAGCTTTGAGGGATGAAGTAGTGAAGGCAGCAGAGGATCAAGTAGGTAAAAAGACGAGGGCTAGTAGAAATCCTTGGGTAACAGAAGAAATATTGAATTTAATTGATAAAAGCAGAAATTATAAAAATTCAGTAAATGAGGCAGGCAAAAAGGAATACAAACGTCTCAAAAATGTGATCGACAGGAAGTGCAAAATGGCTAAGCAGGGATGGCTAGAGGACAAATGTAAGGATGTAGAGGCTTATCTCACTAGGGGTAAGATAGATACTGCCTAGAGGAAAATTAAAGAGACCTTTGGAGATAAGAGAACCACTTGTATGAACATCAAGAGCTCAGATGGAAACCCAGCTCTAAGCGAAGAAGGGAAAGCAGAAAGGTGGAAGGAGTATATAGAGGGTCTATACAAGGGCGATGTACTTGAGGACAATATTATGGAAATGGAAGAGGATGTAGATGAAGATCAAATGGGAGATACGATACTGCGTGAAGAGTTTGACAGAGCACTGAAAGACCTGAGTCGAAACAAGGCCCCAGGAGTAGACAACATTCCATTGGAACTACTGATGGCTTTGGGAGAGCCAGTCCTGACAAAACTCTACCATCTGGTGAGCAGGATGTATGAAACAGGTGAAATACCCTCAGACTTCAAGAAGAATATAATAATTCCAATCCCAAAGAAAGCAGGTGTTGACAGATGTGAGAATTACCGAACAATCAGTTTAATAAGCCACGGCTGCAAAATACTAACACGAATTCTTTACAGACGAATGGAAAAACTAGTAGAAGCCGACCTCGGGGAAGATCAGTTTGGATTCCGTAGAAATACTGGAACACGTGAGGCAATGCTGACCTTACGACTTATCTTAGTAGAAAGATTAAGGAAAGGCAAACCTACGTTTCTAGCATTTGTAGACTTAGAGAAAGCTTTTGACAATGTTGACTGGAGTACTCTCTTTCAAATTCTAGAGGTGGCAGGGGTAAAATACAGGGAGCGAAAGGCTATTTACAATTTGTACAGAAACCAGATGGCAGTTATAAGAGTCGAGGGACATGAAAGGGAAGCAGTGGTTGGGAAGGGAGTAAGACAGGGTTGTAGCCTCTCCCCGATGTTATTTTGTCTGTACATTGAGCAAGCAATACAGGAAACAAAAGAAAAATTCGGAGTAGGTATTAAAATCCATGGAGAAGAAATAAAAACTTTGAGGTTCGCCGATGACATTGTAATTCTGTCAGAGACAGCAAAGGACTTGGAAGAGCAGTTGAACGGAATGGATGGTGTCTTGAAGGGAGGATATAGGATGAACATCAACAAAAGCAAAACGAGGATAATGGAATGTAGTCGAATTAAGTCGGGTGATGTTGAGGGTATTAGATTAGGAAATGAGACACTTAAAGTAGTAAATGAGTTTTGCTATTTAGGGAGCAAAATAACTGATGATGGTCGAAGTAGAGAGGATATAAAATGTAGACTGGCAATCGCAAGGAAAGCGTTTCTCAAGAAGAGAAATTTGTTAACATCGAGTATAGATTTAAGTGTCAGGAAGTCATTTCTGAAAGTATTTGTATGGAGTGTAGCCATGTATGGAAGTGAAACATGGACGGTAAATAGTTTGGACAAGAAGAGAATAGAAGCTTTCGAAATGTGGTGCTACAGAAGAATGCTGAAGATTAGATGGGTAGATCACATAACTAATGAGGAGGTATTGAATAGGATTGGGGAAAAGAGGAGTTTGTGGCACAACTTGACCAGAAGAAGGGATCGGTTGGTAGGACATGTTCTGAGGCATCAAGGGATCACCAATTTAGTATTGGAGGGCAGCGTGGAGGGTAAAAATCGAAGGGGGAGACCAAGAGATGAATACACTAAGCAGATTCAGAAGGATGTAGGTTGCAGTAGGTACTGGGAGATGAAGAATCTTGCACAGGATAGAGTAGCATGGAGAGCTGCATCAAACCAGTCTCAGGACTGACGACCACAACAACAACAACACAACTGCCTGCGTCCAGTGTAAACCATCGAATAGCGTGAATGTGTTCAGATGTCTGCGAGCCGTGTAAATGAGGCGGGACGTGAGGACCAGCCTGGTATTAACCTAGTGGGATGTGGAAAACCGCCTAAAAACCACATACAGGCTGGCCGGCACTCCGGCCTACGTCGTTAATCCGACGGGCGGATTCGATCCGGGGCCGGCGCGCCTATCCGACTCCAGGTTAACCTAGCGGGTATGTCTTTTACTTGGACTGTGGAAACATAATTTGTGCAAGTTGCGCCGTAGAGTTAGTAAATATTTGAATACAGGCATTTAATAACGACCAAAATGTACTGATGAAATAGATCGTTGTAGAAAATTTAATTTTGTTTGCAGATCCGTCATTGACTTAGTACAAGGTAATGTTTTTGGCACAATCTCTTTTTGATGATAAAATCATGACCGGTTTCAGCCTTCAAAGGCTATCATCAGATACTGCAATAGGGGACAGAGGAGCTTAAATTAAGACCTGAAAGAAGTGCAATTACTTTCACTAGGACTAGTTCTGAGATTAGTAAAATGCTATTTACATGCATCTGGTTCATAACATTGGGTGGCATTAGATGAACAAATGTTCTCACCATATCAACTAAACATAAAATCAGAAAGCAGGGAATTATAAAAATACAACCAAGTATAGTTTTCCTTCCCTGCACTTTGCACTATACTCGCTCCTCTGCTGTAATACAATCTTCAGTTGTAAAAACCATAAAATTTGGAAGTTATTACAATAATATTTCAATCAGTTATTCATCAAATATGAAAGTAAAGCAGGTGGTAGGCTTGGGGTGTTTGACAGAATACTAAGGAAGTGCAATAACGGGGGTTGCCCAGAAAGTAATGCCCGCATTTTCTTCCCAGCTGAAAACAATGTTACGAATGAGAAAGTCTGCTGAGTGAGCGCGCTAAGTGTCCGTCATTTCCGACAGATAGCGTAGCTGCAGCACAGTTTCAAAATAACGTCTGTTGGTGATGTACGTTACAAGCAACGTGCCATCATTGAATTTCTCACTGCAGAGAAAGAAGCAGTGGAGAATATTCACAAATGCTTGTGCAAAGTCTATGGAGCATCTGTTGTCGATAGAAGTACAGTTAGTCACTGGGTACGGAGGGTAAGGTCATCAAATTGCGGTTCGTCGGAGCTCCACGATTTGCAGCCGTCGGGGAGACCTTCCACAGCTATCACACCTGACTTGTTTGCAGCGAGCTGACGTCATTCCCCAGGACAGATGCATTACGACTTGGCAGTTGTCGCTGCATCTGTCAATCACCAAACGAAGTTCATACTATAAACGTATCGTCGACAGCGAGTTGCTTTTAAGAGCGCCGTCTTCAGCGCAATGTCCTCAAAATCTTCCATAACCAAATTGGCGACTATGGTGGGATAATGGACTCCCTATAGCCACTCCGTCAGTTTGTTCAAAGTATTTGTCATTAAACAGAGTATGGTATGGCCACATGGAAGGGATGCTCTAGATCGCTTCCTAGATCATTTTAATTGCCTGCACCCCAGGATTAAGTTCACGATGGAGGTTGAAAAGGATAGAAAACTTCCATTTTTAGATGTCTTGGTCTACAGGACGGATGATGGGAAATTAGAAGATGGTGTTCATTGTATACGGACCGATATCTTCACGCTTCAAGTTGTCATCCATCGTACTAACGCAAGGGGGTTTTACGTAAATTGGTAAAACGAGCTTACGCCATCTCAGATGCAGAGAGTTTGACGCAACAACTGGACCATCTAAAAGCCATGTTCAAGCAGAATGGTTATACTGACTATCAGATCCGTCGTGCTCTGGACATTGAAACTTCGCGGGAACCAACGAAAGATACAAGCAAATCGGTGGCATTCCTACCTTTTGCGGGGAGCATATCTTCAAAAATAGGTAGAATTTTGAAGAAATTTAATATGCAAAGTGTATTCCGTCCGCCAACTAAGAGCAGAGCCCTGTTGGGCTCAGTGAAGGATGATTTAGGTTTGAGAAAGCTCGGAATCTACAAGATTTCGTGTCATTGCGGGAAAGTCTATATCGACAAACAACTCGTACGGTTCAGGCTCGTTGCGTGGAGCATCATCGCCACACGTGTTTCTTTCAGTCAGAAAAACCTGCCGTGGCGGAACATTGTGTTACGGAAGGACATAAAATGTTGTGCGATGAGACACAAGTGGTTGCCCTCGCGTCACGGTATTGGAACTGTGTAATCAAATAAGCCAATGAAATACGGCTATGTGACAATATTAGAAAAAGAGGTAAGACGTATCGTTTAAGTAAAGTGTTGGAACCCTGTTCTGTTTGACATTAAGAAACATCGGTCCTTGTCTCGGTCTTCAAAAACTGTCAATAGAATTTGATACAGATTTATTGTTTCTGAGAGCTTTCACCACCGGTGCGCTGTTGTGCCTGTTGCTAGAGGGCAGTGTGTGAAGTAACGGGCGAGTTGTGGCGCCCTCGAAATATTGCTAAGTTCGGAGTTGGTGCGGCCGCACGGGTCGCTCGGCCAGCCGGGGCCCGGCAGCAAACACATGGTGCCGAACGTTAGCCGGACGAGAGGGGTAGCCCCAGCGCATGGTCCAGCCGCGTGGCTGGGAATTCCGCTGTGACGAGGACGGTGCTTTGTGTCGGTGAAGGAGATGTCTATGCCGAAGAGTGCCAAAGATGGCGGAATTTGTGAACCCTTAATGGCAGACATTTCACAGTTCGTATAGAAATTAATAGTAGCCAGATGAATCATGATACCTCAAAAAGAAAAATGTATAATACCGTTATTTGCAAGACGATTCTGATGGTGTAATCAGATATCCAATATCTTTATTAGTTTAAAGTTTAGTATCTGCCGATAAATTATTCGAGTAACACCCAGTACGAATTTCCAAAATCTAAACGGTTCATCCGATTTCGTCGATCTACGCGTCTGTAGAAAGCTATTAGTGTAAACCTAAATAGGTATTTATTACAGGTATGTAACTTGAATATTACATGAGTTATTGGAGGTCAAAGTGGCCGATTACTATCGATCGCGTCAGGCCATAAGTACTGCACAGTTACACGAAGAAACGGTAGCAGCATGCTTATAAGTATATTAATTCATCTATGTCTTTGTTTATATCCGATGTATATACTATTCATTAAGAAATTGGTTAAATATTTACTGTGTTTTAGAAAGCACAGAGACATTTGACTACTGGCCTACATTTTGTTCTATTCCTTTGATATATGTTTATTTAATTTGTTTATGTATCTAATAATGTGTGTTAGAGCGTGTTTATGGTCCGGCCGTAGGAATATTTATTTAATTTCAAGTTATTTAAATGTAAATCCAGTATTTAAAAAAGTGTTTCATTATGTTTGTGAATGTGCGTTCGCTTGAAGATATCGTGGGAGCGCTGTAGCCAATCACATCGCTGGTGAATGGGGAGACTGGATGGAAGTGGGAGGAGAGCATGGTTTCCGGAGAGGACACGGGGGAGTTCTGGGCAGGACGGCACAAGACACGGGAAGTGCTGGACGCGACGGACGCGGAGTCAGCGCAAAGACTTGGACACTGGAGCGATTTTCGCGTGGTCGCGGAGGATAGATATATATCGGAGTGCCGACCTGTGCGCTTGTGTGATTTCCGTGGCTTCTACAGTGAAGTCGTAGTATGCGTTCAGAAGTGAATATCTACATAATTACGTGAAGTAGGAAATAAGCAGTATCACCTATGCGGATGACTTAGTTGTGATGGCAGATTCGGTTGAAAGTTTGCAAAGTAATATTTCAGACCTAGATCAGAAATGTAAGGACATCTCCAAAACGAAACTAATGTCAGTGGGAAAGAGATATAAACGGATTGAGTGCCAAATAGGAGGAACAAAGTTAGAACAGGTGGACGGTTTCAAGTACTTAGGATGCATATTCTCACAGGCTGGCAACATAGTGAAAGAACTGGAAGCGAGATGTAGCAAAGCTAATGCAGTGAGCGCTCAGCTACGATCTACTCTCTTCTGCAAGAAAGAAGTCAGTACCAAGACTAAGTTATCTGTGCACCGTTCAATATTTCGACCAACTTTGTTGTATGGGAGTGAAAGCTGGTTGGATTCAGGTTACCTTATCAATAAGGTTGAGGTTACGGATATGAAAGTAGCTAGGATGATTGCAGGTACTAGTAGATGGGAACAATGGTAGGAGGGTGTCGACAATGAGGAAATCAAAGACAAACTGGGAATGAACTCTATAGATGTAGACCAAGGAGAAAGTACCAGGATTCGGTTAAGAATGATTTTGAATTAATAGGCTTAACATCAGAAGAGGCATCGATGTTAGCACTGAATAGGGGATCATGGAGGAATTTTATAAGGGGGACTATGCGCCAGACTAAACGCTGGAAGGCATAATCAGTCTTCAATGATGATGTATGTATGTAGCAGGAATCTATTGTTTCCCTGTTATTCAACTTATATTTTATTTAATTGCTGGACCATCGACACCAATAAGTCTTTTGCAGAAATATACCACATTCTCAAAGGTACTTCTACTATCGTACTCACCATTTAAAGTCCATAAGATAGTACCTGCAGATTTTATTTAATTGCAATCTTTCACTTATAAATTTATATGTTACATTCATAATTCGCAATTGCCGAGTGACAGAAACCTTCGACCATCCGATTCATGTGCGTATTCTTCTCGTATACTGTAGACTCAGCAGTATTTGGCCTGTAATGCGGCAACTACGTATCCCAGCCCCTAGACAACGTAGCCGGCCAAAACTTTTAATATTACAACTCTGAGTTAGAGAGTGCGTAGATAAGGGCCACCTCACTTCATTCATTTACTATTTGAAAGGCCGCAAGTTATTTTCGCGCACGCGCTGTGGACCCACGGTCGATATATAAAGGAGCCGCGCGATTTCAGTTCCGGCGAGGTAATGCGACAGCCTACTCACCTGAAGATGAAGGCCAGGTGGACCGCCGAAATATTGTGTCCAGATGCCGAGATGTTCCCTCTGGGGACCCGATATGAATACGACAAATTATTACGCCGGGAAATTTTACCGTGCGAGGCGAGGATGAGTTGTCACATCTCCCCCGGTCACCAGTCACCGGATTGCTGAATTACTGGGGCTTCGTGGTATACTTTGATAACATTAAGGATCAGTGGTGTCAAAAATTTTGCTGCATCAAACAGTACCTCCTCAAATATTGGCTGAGATGGATCCGACCTCCGGGCGAAGTGGCCGAGCGGTTAATGGCGCTGCAGTCTGGAACCGCAAGACCGCTACGGTCGCAGGTTCGAATCCTGCCTCGGGCATGGATGTTTGTGATGTCCTTAGGTTACTTAGGTTTAACTAGTTCTAAGTTCTAGGGGACTAATGCAGCAGTTGAGTCCCATAGTGCTCAGAGCCATTTGAACCATGGATCCGACCGTATTCAGCTACTAAGACGGTACCCCGATCCGTCTCCTCTGATTTCTCACACACGGAAGTTGTAGGGGAACTGAATCCAAGAATATTTAACTTCCCCCAGGAGTAACTGTATATTACATCCTCACACGCAAGCGGAACTCAAAAATGATTAACATCACGAGTATTCATACCTCTGTCAAAATCAAAAACTTTTTCCCCTAACATGGTTATTCACCAAACGCACTGTGCAAATCGTGGTGAGCCAATACATGCTAATGTAATGGCGGACAGTGCGCAACTGTTCAAAGCACACTAAACCGCATGAGGATTGGCGTAAAACAAAGGAACAATGAAATAAAAAAAACAACACCAGTAAACAACACAAATAAATACGCAAATACGGATAAGCGAGCATATGAGAAATGTTGTTGTTGTTGTGGTGTTCAGTCATGAGACTGGTTTGATGCAGCTCTCCATGCTACTGTATCTTGTGCAAGCTTCTTCATCTCCCAGTACCTACTGCAGCCTACAGCCTTCTGAATCTGCTTAGTGTATTCATCTCTTTGTCTCCTTCTACGATTTTTACCGTCCACGCTGCCCTCGAATATTAAATTGGTGATCCCTCGGTGTCTCAGAACATGTCCTACCAACCGATTCCTTCTTCTAGTCAAGTTGTGCCACAAGCTCCTCTTCTCCCCAATTCTATTCAATATCTCCTCATTCGTTATGTGATCTACCCATTTAATCTTCAGCATTCTTCTGTAGCACCACATTTCGAAAGCTTCTATTCTCTTCTTGTCTAAACTATTTATCGTCCACGTTTCTCTTCCATACACGGCTACATTCCAAACAAATACTTTCAGAAAATACTTCCTGACATTTAAATCCTTGCCGTTGCCAGTCTACATTTTATATACTCTGTACTTCGACCATCGTCAGTTATTTTGCTCCCCAAATAGCAAAACCCCTTTACTACTTTAAGTGTCTCATTTCCTAATCTAATTCCCTCAGCATCACCCGACTTAATTCGACTACATTCCATTATCCTAGTTTTGCTTTTCTTAATGTTCATCTTATACCCTTCTTTCAAGACACTGTCCATTCCATTCAGCTGCTCTTCCAAGGCCTTTGCTGTCTCTGACAGAATTACAATGTCATTGGCGAAGCTCAAAGTTTTTATTTCTTCTCCATGGATTTTATTACCTACTCCGAACTTTTCTTTTGTTTCCTTTATTGCTTGCTCAATATATACATTAAATAACATCGGAGAGAGGCTACAACCCTGTCTCACTCCCTTCCCAACCACTGCTTCCCTTTCATACCCCTCGACTCTTATAACTGCCATCTGCTTTCTGTTCAAATTGTAAATAGCCTTTCGCTCCATGTATTTTACCCCTGCCACCTTCAGAATTTGAAAGAGAGTATTCCAGTCAACATTGTCTTCTTCTAAGATTGGTGATAGGGTCAGTATTGCCTCACGTGTTCCAACATTTCTACGGAATCCAAACTGATCTTCCCCGAGGTCGGCTTCTATCAGTTTTTCCATTCGTCTGTAAAGAATTCGCGTTAGTATTTTGCAGCT
The DNA here is from genome assembly GCF_023898315.1 of Schistocerca nitens. NCBI lineage: Eukaryota > Metazoa > Arthropoda > Insecta > Orthoptera > Acrididae > Schistocerca > Schistocerca nitens. Next base: position 422,470,245 of record NC_064615.1, read on the forward strand.
GTGATTTATTAAACCGATAGTTCGGTAATTTTTACATCTGTCAACACCTGCTTTCTTTGTGATTGGAATTATTATATTCTTCTTGAAGTCCGAGGGTATTTCGCCTGTCTCATACATCTTGCTCACCAGATGGTAGAGTTTCGTCAGGACTGGCTCTCCCAAGGCTGTCAGTGGTTCTAATGGAATGTTGTCTTCTCCGGGGGCCTTGTTTCGACTCAGAACTTTCAGTGCTCTGTCAAACTCTTCACGCAGTATCATATCTCCCATTTCATCTTCACTTACCTCCTCTTCCATTTCCATAATATTGTCCTCAAGTACGTCGCCCTTGTATAGGCTCTCTATATACTCCTTCCACCTTTCTGCTTTCCCTTCCTTGCTTATAACTGTGTTTCCATCAAATCTCTTGATATTAATGCAAGTGGTTCTCCTTTCTCCAAAGGTCTCTTTAATTTTCCTGTAAGCAGTATCTGTTTTACCCCTAGTGAGATAAGCCTCAACATCCTTACATTTGTCCTCTAGCCATCCCTGCTTAGCCATTTTGCACTTCCTGCCGATCTCTTTTTTGGACGTTTGTATTCGTTTTTGCCTGCTTCATTTACTGCATTTTTATATTTTCTGCTTTTATCAATTAAATTCAATATTTCTTCTGTTATCCAAGGGTTTCTACTAGCCCTCGTCCTTTTACCTATTTGATCCTCTGCTGCCTTCACTATTTCATCCCTCAAAGCTACCCATTCTTCTTCTACTGTATTTCTTTCCCCCATTCCTGTCAGTTGTACCCTTATGCTCTCCCTGAATCTCTGTACAACCTCTAGATCTTTCAGTATATCCAGGTCCCTTCTCCTTAATTTGCCACCTTTTTGCAGTTTCTTCAGTTTTAATCTACAGTTCATAACCAATAGATTGTGGTCAGAGTCCACATCTGCCCCTGGAAATGTCCTACAATTTAAAAACTGGTTCCTAAATCTCTGTCTTACCATTATATAATCTATCTGATACCTTTTAGTATCTCCAGGGATCTTCCATGTATACAACCTTCTTTCATGATTCTTGAACCAAGTGTTAGCTATGATTAAGTTATGCTCTGCGGAAAATTCTACGAGACGGCTTCCTTTTTCATTTCTTAGCCCCAATCCATATTCACCTACTATGTCTCTCCCTTTTCCTACTCTCGAATTCCAGTCACCCATGATTATTAAATTTTCGTCTCTCTTCACTACCTGAATAATTTCTTTTATCTCATCATACATTTCATCAATTTCTTCGTCATCTGCAGAGCTAGTTGGCATATAAACTTGTACTACTGTAGTAGGCGTGGGCTTTGTGTCTATCTTGGCCACAATAATGCGTTCACTATGCTGTTTGTAGTAGCTTACCCGTACTCCTACTTTTTTTTATTCCTTATTAAACCTACACCTGTATTACCCTTAATTGCTTTTGTATTTATAACCCTGTATTCACCTGACCAAAAGTCTTGTTCCTCCTGCCACCGAACGTCACTAATTCCCACTATATCTAACTTTAACCTATCCATTTCCCTTTTTAAATTTTCTAACCTACCTGCCCGATTAAGTGATCTGACATTCCACGCTCCGATCCGTAGAACGCGTTTAATTTCTCCTGATAACGACGTGCTCTTGAGTAGTCCCCGCCCGGAGATCCGAATGGCGGACTATTTTACCTCCGGAATATTTTACCCAAGAGGACGCCATCATCATATGGGAAATAAAGAGTGAATAATTTTGATCTCAATGATTATAACAGCAGTTATTTGCGATAATGATGACGTTTCGGATGAAAAGAAAGCTGTACTTGCAAATTAACAACAGCCATAAAACCAACTGGTTTCATGGACAAAAGTTATTTTAATCTTCAATTCTGAAAGCTGCGGAAAAACGCAGTCGAAAGTTAAGTGCAACGTCAGTTATTCGGAAGATAATTCTCACACAATTACTAAGCTGAATATAAAGTTTTTTTGGCAGATATGCCGCGCGGGATTAGCCGAGCGGCCTGTGGCGCTGCAGTCAGGGACTGTGCGGCCAGTCCCAGCGGAGCTTCGAATCCACCCTCGGGCATAGGTGTGTGTGTTTGTCCTTAGGATAATTTAGGTTAATTAGTGTGTAAGCTTAGGTACTGATGACCTTAGCAGTTAAGTCCCATAAAATATCACACACATTTGAACATTTTTGGTAGATAGCGTGGGTTGAGCTCTGACATTATAAATCAGTCGACACTTAGCTGATGCTGCCGGCGAATGGACGACGTCCACGATGTTGGTCCATAGTTCCTGAGCGTGTAGTCCAGTATTTATTGATGTCTTCCTGATCCTTTCAGTCGTAGATGCCCGTGGTGAGTGTTGCAGTAACGCGCTGTGTTTATAGAATGACCGTAATTAGTGAGTCTACGTGCATCGACGGAAGTAGGAAACACTTCCTTCATTTAACGCTTGCCGTATCCTGGCGTCATAATGTTTGTTAGACGCCGCAGGTCACAGTTTCAGGTTTACGGTTTTCCCTTCGATCACAGCTACGCAGAATTCACAGATCAACCTTTAGCAATAAGAAGGTGAATTCAGTTATTTGAAACTTGAATTAACAGTTCGCGGTATACATCATATTGTTTCTGATCTATATTAACGACATAGGCGACAATCTCAGTAGCCGCCTTAGATTGTTTGCATATGATGCTATCATTTACCGTCTTGTTAAGTCATCAGATCATCAAAACAACTTGCAAAATGATTTAGATAAGGTATCTGTATGGAGGGAAAAGTGGCAATGGACCCTGAATAAAGAAAAGTGTGAAGTTATTCACATGATTACTAAAAAAGAACAGCTAAATTTCGATTACGCGATATGCCACACAAATTTCAGGGCTGTAAATTCAACTAAATGCTTAGGTATTACAGTTACAAAAACCTAAATTGGTACGATCACATAGATAATATTGTGGGTAGAGCAAACCTAAGACTGCAATTCATTGGCAGAAGGTGCCACAGGTCTACCAAAGATACTGCTTACACTACGCTTGTCCGCCCTATTTTGGAGTATTGCTGTGCGGCGTGGGATCCGCATCAGGTGGGACTGACGGATGACATCGAAAAAGTACAAACAAGTGCAGCTCGTTTTGTATTATCGCGAAGTAGGGGAGATAGTGCCACAGACGTGATACGTGAGTCGGAGTAGCAATCGATGACACTAAGGCGTTTTTCGTTGCGACGGGATCTTCTCATGAAATTTCAATCACCAGTTTTCCCCTCCGATCGCGAAAACATTCTGTTGGCACCCACCTACATAGGGAGAAATGATCATCACGATAAAATAAGAGGAATCAGGGCTCGCACAGAAAAAAAATTAAGTGCTCGTTTTTCCCGCGGGCCGTTCGATAGTGGAACGGTACAGAGGCAGCATGAAGGTGGTTCATTGAACCCTCTGCCAGACACTTTATTGTGAATGGCAGAGTAATCACGTAGATGTAGATGTAGATGTAGTTGCAAACAACCCGTGGGCAAGCTGTTGGTGCTCTTATGGTGGGTACTTCCGTAATCAAAGCAGCCGAAGTGTTTAGTGGTTCAAGCGGCACCGTACGAAGATTTATACCACATACAGTTGTCAGATCGCTAACTAAAATGGGTGTTGAGAGATTTTCATAGTCGTTTAACACCATACGACACGAAAGTAGCTCCATAAGTGGGGAACTACATAAGTAGGGTATTCCAAAACCCACTCATCGATTATGCAAATGCCCGTAACAGAAAGATGTGGTGCCGAAGCCATGAAATCTGGACTACGGAGCCATGGAAGGAAGCTATTTAGCAGCATGTGTCTATTTTTCACTTCTCAAGAGTGAAACATGACGGGGTGCTGCTGTTCATTCCACGGTTACTATACAATGTCACATTACTGCCAAGGATGTAACGATTATTTTGGTTGATCAGGCCCACCCCTTGGTACAGTGTTTGATGACCAGTGGTGATGTAGTGCTCTAAGACGGCAGGGCCATTGTTGACACAGTTCGCCACGTCCAGGAGCACGAGGATGAGTTGTCACACCTCCCCTGGTCGTATCGCGGGATTCCATGGTCCTCATGGTTATACTGCAAGGCCACCATTCTGCTAAGGATTACGTGACTATTTCTGGCTCATCAGGTCCACCTCATGGTACAATGTTTGTTCTCCAGTGGTGACGCTGTGTTCGAAGGCGACAGGGCCCTTGTTCCCACAGTTCGCATCATTAATAACTGATTTTGTGAGCATGAGGACGAATTTTCGAATATCCTCGGGCAATAATAGTCATCTGACGTCAGTGGTACGAAGCGTTCGTAGTCTGATATATACAGAAGGGAGCGTGGTTTTGCTCCACCTTCTTCATCGTTACCTAAACTTGCCACAAATTTGAAGGAAGAATGGTATAAGGTTCCCTTCAAACCCGTACATGAGCTGCATTTGTCCGTTAAGAAAAGTGCCAAAGGGTTTCTTACATAGGTCTAATATTAGCCATAGTAATGTGTTGTGTTTTCGGTGTTTCCACATTTTGTCCACTAGCTGTATATGTCACGACATATTGGCATCCGATCAAATCCTTTTTCATTAGCTGGTTTCACTACTATTACCACTTGAGCGTCAATCAATTCAACTTCAAAGCTCACATGGCGGGCTAAATTACCAGCTTACTTTACACACTCATGCTGCCAATATGCATGTCTAGTGGAAGAGCCGTTTAGAAGTTCTTCAATAGCAGACTTACCTGGAAGTCACTGTCAAACGAAGCGAGGCGCCTGACTTGGGATAAAGCTTATGCTGAATGAACGTTTTGAGGAAGATGTACCAATCCAAGATTTTTAAGATACTATTTCAGCTTTAAAAATTAACTTTCATTATGTTCTCTCATGAAATGCACAGTTATGAAGCTTTATAAGCGAGATTTTACTAGGTTAAGGTTCTAGGCACCCTGCCCTTCAGACTTCCTCATAGATCCATCACTTTATTTTGACATGTGTGACGCAACAGTCTGAATTGAAAGGTATTTCTTGAAAACCAGTCACATTAATATTCGTCAGCTCTAAATGATCGCCACCAGAGTCTGCTTCTAAGTAATGTCAACTGATCTCAGCTGTGTGATACAGCTCATCAAAGAATTCGACGGCAAATATCTTACATGTAGATTTATCCCATCGGTCTGCATACACGCCTATTAGCCTAAGTCTGCTTAAATTAATACAGTCTTTATTGCTAAACTATCTGTAGGCATTGAGATAAGAATCAAATTTTGCAACTATCCTGAACCATGACTTGCAAACGAAATCTCTGCCACATTCCCCTACACAAACAAACATCTACCTCCTTGGCCGATACCCAGAGGCAGCAAGCTGAGGAGGCTAGGACGTTCCCTTGCTCTTAAGCAAGGCAAAGGTCTTTTGGACAGCGCAAGTCTAATTCTGTGTTTGTGTACTCTATTTAGCACGTAACTCGCGCTTGGATCGTTCTAACCCAATGCATGAGTGAGATCTCGCTAGCTCCATTGACTCGGAGCTGCATGGAAGGAGTTATTTGAGGACCACAACGTTCCGGACACACTGTGGCTTTCGTAAAATTTATACCTTGTCATGTAACAGCGTTGAATATCACTCGTGCAGTGCAATTACGGATTTGTTTAAACATACATACCCTCTGGCCTCTTGTAGATCACTGGCGCAGCTTCCGACTCGTCTTCGCCACATCAAATCGTTGTCTGCTCGTTCCACAGTTTAAATGTGCCAGTTGAGGTGTCAGCTTTCGTTGGTGGAGCATCAGGAGACTAGCAAGCCATATATTTAGCTCTTCTGTTTGTTTTCATAGTTTAATTCTTAAATTACTCGCATATTTTTGTGTTTCAGAGGTGTAGTATCGCGTTTTAACAACGGTAACGTGTGCATTCGAGCAGTCTATAACCCAGTCGTCATTTTGTCTTATGGTCAGGAAGGAGGGGGGCGGCCAGTGACCGTTCATCACAGTTGAGTCAGCTGCTAGGCTAAGTTACTAAACCACCAGAAAACTAGCTAGTAACATATTTAGCTTTTCTCTATGTTTTCATAGTTTAATTCTTAAAGTAAGTAGGACAGACAGCATGGATGCGAGCTATGTGCGGACGCAGGAGGACCTGCCCGTAGTTCGCGAACAGCTGAAGACTTTTGTGGGTACAGGCTGTTGCTTCAGGATGTGGTAGCAGAGGAGAAACTGGCGTGACTCATGGGACACTTAAGGATTCGCTTGTTTCGTGCACGGAGTCTGCTACCTGTCCACCTTCCAGAGAGCCCAGCATGGGGTTCCATGCTCACTGCAGATTGAGTGGGGGGTTGTTACGCGGTTGCTGTGCTCGAGGCGGAGACTCAATGCGGAGGCTGGCCTTCTAGCCTCGCGCATTCACTCATTGGTTGGACGGGTGATCGCTCCTCCAGCAGAGACCGAGTAGGCACACGGTGGGAGCGGTTTAATAGTTATCGGGAGCTCCAATATTAATCCCTTTACGGAGCCTCTTAGGGATATAACGAAGCGCCCAGGGCTGGATAATATTCAATTCTGCGCTCACTGTGTATGTCGGAAGGCCTCAGGCGAGCTGTGGAGGAGGCCCTGCCTGCTGAGGGTACGGTGTGCTGTAGTCTGCAAGGTGTAACTCATGTTGGTGATAGGGCCACCTGTCGCTTGGTTTCTGATGGCAACCTCAGTTGCTATGGGCAGATAGCGGAAGTGGTGAAGACTGCTGGCCTCTCTGGCAGGGCACAAACAGCTCGAAATTGGCAGCATCATAACCAGAGTCGTTCGGGGTCCTTTTATTTGGAACCAATTGGTCTCTAACCAGGCTGATGCTTCTGTGACCGTCATGGCTGCAGATCTATGGACCTGCGCTCTCGGTTGTAGAACCTCCTTGATGTATTAGGCGCATACTACGCAAAAGGGAACAGTTACTCGAGTGGCAGAAAACTTGTGGAGTGCAAACGTGGATTTTTTAGTCTAGGCCAGAGAGCCAAATCAGGTTGTGAACGACGTAGATACATTTATACTATCAAAATTTCAACAATGCATAATCGAAGGATTCATAACAAAGTTCCTGAACTTAATGCCCTTCAGGAAAGTTATAGCGCTCAAATAATTCTCGGTACTGAGAGCTGACTGGAATCTAAAGTAAAAAGCTCCCAAATATTTTGCAAGGGATGAACCATATATCTAAATTACAGATTTGACGCCTCAGGAGGGGTAGTGTTCATTGCTGTTGACGAAAATATTATGTCTATCGAGGTCGAAACTAAGCCTGACTGTGAAGTTATCCGAACACGAGTAGCAGGCCCAGGTGAACTCAAGTTAATTATTGGATGTGTTTACCGGCCACCTAATACTGCCGCAAAAGTTGCAGAGTCAGTCCACGCACAGCAGCGCGGAAATACCCCGATCTTGCAGTATTATTTGAGACGACTTCAGTCTACAGGGTATAGACTGGGACGGCTATGGGTTCACTGCGGGTGGTAGGGAAAACAGTCTTGTGAAGTACATTCGAACATGTTTCCCGAAAACTGCCTTGGATTGATACGAGCGCGTGCTTCAAAGAAATACCTCTTAATTTTCTATGTGAAACCTCTTAAAGCTTTTCAAATAAAACAAAATCTGTTATTATTCTACATCTTTATTTTTTTTAACTATTTCTGAACGTTGTCAACCAGGGACGAACACATTTCTCCAAAAGAGAGAACACTTTCTTGATAGCGGGACTATAGATTGTTTGACTTTGTTGACGAACCGGACCTCACCTTGCACCGCTGCATGACTGTCAAGATGGTCCCCGAAGGTTTTCTTTAAGTTTTGCCAACAGATGAAACTCGGGTAGGGCAAGTCGGGAATGTTTGTAGGTTGATCGATGACAGTCAATCCAGGAATCGGATCGTTGCAGATATCGCTGCTCCCGTGTATGCACTCGCATATCATGCTGAAGGAAAGAATTATCTAAGTGTGAACGTTCTCTTCGAATACACAACACGCCCACAGCACGCTGTTTCCCACTCACCGACGAAGTTACATTACACACCGTCATGGTACACGTTACGATTGGGAGCTCTTTATAGGCAGAGAGCTGCAAGTATGGAGATACGAAAAATAGAGTTGTAGAATGATACTAACGTTTGATTTAGGAAACTTTAAGAATTTTCACATAAAATATCCGGAGGCATACTTTTCAGCACACCCTCATAGTCAGACAGCCCACGCGAGTGGAAATATTAAAGATCTTATATCAACAAATATGCTTGACCTTATAGACAGTGACAGTAAAGAGGCAAGAATTAGTGAGAATGTTGTCCTCATCGATATGGTGATTACTAGAATTAATAAATTCATCAAAAAGGCAATGAGAGTAGTTACGCTAGGAAAATCAGGTATGCAGCTGTCAGAATCCGATTTAGATAATGAATGGACATCATTAGTTCCAATAAGACGGAGTAGAGGAACTATGGGCGTAGTTTAAAGTGATTGTTTCGAGCTCAGGAGACGTACATGTCATGTAAGTGAATTAAGGATGGAAAAAACCCCCGTGGTTTAATAATCAGATTTGGAAAATACTGAGGTAACAGAGATTGCAGCACTCTAGGTTCAAGAAAGAACGCGCAGATATAGACAGGCAAACGTTAGTAAGAATTTGTGGGTCTGTAAGATCAGTGCCCGAAGCATACAGCAACTTCCACCGTTGTTTGACCGTCGCACAGACTCCCTCATGGAGCACATACAAACAAACATCACTGATGCTGAGCAGCAACTGGAAGAGCTGAAAACAAGTAAGTTGCCAGGTCCTGACAGAATTCCAATTCGGTTTTAGAGGGAGTACTCTGGAGCATCGGACCAGTATTTAGCTTGCATTTGTTGTGAACTCTCGCCCAGCTCAAAGTGGCAAGTGACTAGAAAAAAAAAAAAAAAAAAAAAAAAAAGCTAACGCAGGTTACTTCGGTGTGTAATAAAGATAACAAAGGGGTCCCACATAATTACAGACTAATATTCTTAACACAGGTTCACTGCAGAATTCTCGAACACATTCTGAGTTAGAGTCTAAGAACTTTCCTTGAGACAGGAAAACTGTTGTCCACAAATGAGCACGGATTTAAAAAGCATACCTCAGGCGAAATTTAGCAACAGGAGGGCAACAGGCAGATTCCATGATTTCCGGAAAGCGTTTGACACGGTGCCTCCTGCAAACTGTTAAGGGAGGTACGAGAATACGGTTTGGGTTCTCAGATATGTAACTGGAAGACGTTTTAGGTAATAGAACGCAGTACACAATTTTGGTAAACATTTTTGGAATACAGTGATCAATTAATTGTTATATTTTGATTAAAGTTCAGTCTTGATCACGTTATGTCTGTTTTAATGAGTAACCGGTTTCGGTTTTTTCTATAAAACCATCATCAGACCTGTGAATAAATTTTAAGAAATACTAGATACCAATCTTTAAATGAATGAAAGTCTAATGATGTCAAAATTTTAACAAAATAAAATTAATTATACCCATTGGCTCCCTTGGGTTGGTAGGTGGAGCTCTCCTTGCTGCTGTGCAGTCAACTGATGGTTATGAGTGCTGAGCACGACCTATTGTCAACTACAGAAGTAGTCCTTCATATAAACTAAATATGAAACTTAATAAAATTTTGAAAGCATTCTATACATATGACAGCAACTTCAGTATCAAAAACAGTTATGAACTAACACAACAAATCCACAATATAGACATTCCAACTAGTGCAAATTTCGCCTCATTAGATATTAAAAATTTATATACAAATATACCAATTACTGAGACGATTAATATAATTAGGGATAACTTAATACAATACAAAAATATGACTAAAGACGAAATAATCGAACTTATAGAACTACTTGAATGCACTTTAGATTACAATTATTTCTCGTATAATACTAAAATCTATTGTCAGAAAGATGGCTTAGCAATGGGAAATTCTTTGGCTGGGACAGTAGCAGACATTTTCGTAAACCACATTGTGACGCAATTCCTGAAAAATAACCCTGATATCGCAAATAAAATCATATATTACAAGCGATATGTAGACGATACATTATTACTTTATAATGGTTCAAAAGACGAAATTGAGAAACTTGCTATAAAATTAAACTCTATGCATCCGAAGTTACAATTTACAGTTGAGCATGAAAATCGAAAATCTATTAACTACCTAGATCTCACTATAACTAATAACAACGGGAAATATTTATTCACCATATACAGGAAACCTACAACCACTGATGTTATTATTAATGCTACATCATGTCATCCTGACAAGTATAAAAAGGCATTTTTTAAGTCTATGATACACCGAATACTAAAATTACCGCTAGAAGCTAATGAGATCAAAAAGTAAATGACCATCTTAAAACAAATTGCAAAAACCAACTCTTTCGACACATGACAGGTAGATATCATTTTTAATAAAGTACAACAATCACAAAGTACTCCACTAATAAGTAATCCAAAATATATGAAGATGACATATATGGGAAACATATCAGATAGAATCACTAATTTATTCAAAAATTTTGGAATAACAATATCATTTACAACTGACAATACTTTACAACAAAAATTAAGACATACCGTAAATAAAGATAATGGAAAATCTACCAGATCAGGAGTGTACAAGATCCAATGTAGAGACTGTGAGAAAATATATATCGGCCAAACAGGTCGAAATTTTGCGGTAAGGTACAAAGAACATACGTCAGGTACCTCACGAACAAAGTCTGTTTTTGGTCATCATATAACATTCAATAATCATGCTGAGGGGACAGTACAACAGAATTTACAAGTTCTTCATTATGCAAATAAAGGCTTACTTATGAATATCCTAGAAGAAATCGAGATATATGCTCATTCGAAAACCAAATCATCAATGCTGCTCAATGAACAATTAGATTTTCGCGAAAAATATTATTACGACCTTTTTGACGAAATTTTATAATAAAAGCATCTACTCTTTTGTTTTTTAAAAATATAAGATTAGTTATACCCATGGCAAAAGCAATGTATGTAAAATATGCAGCATCAGCAGTCTCATCAGTTATTCAGATATACATAATGTGGAACGTACTATTAGCCGCTAACCTAATGCTATAAAGAACATTGCCATAAAAACTACAGTTAAAACAAGACGATTGTGCAGCATCCAACAAAGATGCAATTGTGATGTAGGCGACTCGGTATAATCGATATATACCACAACGCCAAGGATTTTTACATCTTTGATGTAACTGGCACTGTAATAGTATTAAGGTTGTCCATAGAGGGCACAGCTATCACACATCGTAATTCACTGTTTTTATCCAAAATATAAATAAGTTGTAGACATAACTACTATCTGTTAATCAGATATTTAAATGAATCAATTTTATGTTATTAGTGTATTTCCTACTTTTATACTTTGACGATGGCGTCATATTATGAACGCTGATTGGCAGTTATGAAGTAGTGTGACAGGAAGTAGGCGGAGCCTCTGCATATTTAAGCTCGTGCTCAGCACTCATAACCATCAGTTGACTGCACAGCAGCAAGGAGAGCTCCACCTACCAACCCAAGGGAGCCAATGGGTATAATTAATTTTATTTTATTTTGTTAAAATTTTGACATCATTAGACTTTCATTGATTTAAAGATTGGTATCTAGTATTTCTTAAAATTTATTCACAGGTCTGATGATGGTTTTATAGAAAAAATCGAAACCGGTTACTCATTTAAACAGACATAACGTGATCAAGACTGAACTTTAATCAAAATAGAACGCAGTACTTTGTTCTCGACAAGGAGTGTTCGTCGCTGACAGGGATATCGGCAGGAGTGCCCTAGGAAAGTGTGACAGGGCCGCTCTCATTCTCCAGATACATTTAACGATGTGATGCACTGATGAATAGCAATTTACGGCTGTCTGCTGATCTGGTATCGGGGAATGTGTGGTCGTTGAGGGACTTAAGGAGAGTACAAGGTGACGTAGACATAATTTCTAATTGGTGTGATGAGAGCCAGCTTGCATTAAATGTGGAGAAATACAAGTTAATGCGGATGAGTACGAAAAACAGTCGTGCAACGTTCGACTACAGCATTAGCAGGGTGGTGTTTCACTCAACTACATCTATTAAATATCTAGGTGTAAAGCTGCAAACCAATGTGAAATGGAATGAGCACGTCAGTTTGGTAGCAGCGAATGCGAATGCTCTATTCGTTTTATTGGAAGAATATTGGGAAAATGTAGCTCATCTACAAAGGAGATAGTATACTGAACGCTAGTGCTACTCATTCTTGAGTTCTACTTGAGTGTTTGGAATCCCAAAGTGGTCAGACTAAAGGAAGACAATTAAGCAAGTCAGAGACGTGCTGCACAACTCGTTACCGTTAGGTTCGATCAGTACGCAATTGGTATAGACGTGCTTTGTGAACTCAAATGGGAATCCCTGGAGGGAAGACCACACTAATTTCGCGAGGCACTATTGCGAAAATTTAGAGAATCGGTATTTGAGGAAGACTGCAGATCGATTCTTCTGCCACCAACGTACATTTTGCACAAGGACCGCGAAGATAAGATGAGAGAATTTAGGGCTCGTACAGAGATTTATTCACAGTCGTTTTTCCATCACTCTGTTGTCTAGCGCAACAGAAAAGGGAATAACTAGTACACTATACCTGCATTTTATGAAACCCTTTACCAAGTGAGCCACCAGTCAGCACTTCACTCTTTGATCGACAGTTTTAATGTGTCATTTGGTAATGGAGTCCTACTGTAGCCTGTTAACCTACATGCACCTACATCTATATATGTACTCCATAAACCACGGTACGGTGCTTGACGGAGGGTACGATGTACCACTATAGTAGTGCAAATCAGTATAAAGGCCCTTCGTAGGAAAGTTAACACTGTCGGCTGGAATAGTGGCGCACATTGTAAACGCAGTAGTCCGAAATACAGTATATTGAGAAATTCAGTCAAGTGGTAGTGCAGTATATAACAACACATCAACGATTCAGATGGTAGAGGGTGGAATTCGGTGTAAAAGCAGTCGGCTTTGCGTGGTGTCAAAGTGTGTGTACGTTCCCTTCCTGAAGACGGGAAACAGACACCCTTGTATTGTATGCTATTGTATGGAACTGGGGACCTAGAAATGACGGAGAGGCTCCGTCCCCGCCGTAGCCCGCAGTGGTACACAACCCCACAACAGGCTACAGCAGTCCACTCACCTCACCGCCGCCCCACACCGAAACCAGGGCTATTGTGCGGTTTGGCCCCCGGTGGACCCCCCCCCCCCCACACCCCCCCCTCCTTCCCACTGGGCGGATATGTAAACATCGAAAAGGGACTCTGAAATCGTCAAATCGTCAAAAAGTTAAGCCGTTCAAGTACATTTATTTATAATTTCCTTACATTCGGTGCACGAAATGGACAGAACGGAAGATTTGGGTCAAGTAGAAAGTTATCCAAGGTATCAAAGCGGTTACTTTTGCGCAAAGCATCGGGCACAAACCGCTATTCTTCTCATGCTGTTGCTGGTCTGCAGTTGCCAGTAAATGTCAGAGGTGTGCGACAGATTATGTCAAATGAAAACATCTTGCTTTCAAGAAACGACTGCACAAACCCGTTCTAACACCCAAACATAAACGGGCTAGGTTGGAGTTTGCTGAAAAACACATTTCATTGAGCTGAGGATGGGAAAAGTGATCATCAGTGACGAGAAAAAAATTAATTTAGATGGTCCAGATGGCTTTCAGTAAGATTGTCATTATCTGACAACAGAGCTGGATGTAAGAATGGGCAGAAATTTTGGTGGCGGGGGCGTTACGCTTTGGGCAGCATTCTGCACTAAAAGTACTCACGCATTGCATGGGTGAAAATGTACACTGAGGTGCTAGAGACAGAATGAATTAGAATGTGTGAGAGCCTATGGGACGAAAATGTAATCTTTCAACAAGGTCATTCATCTGTGAAAGCTTCTGCAGAGCAAAAAAGTCGTTTAGAGATAAAGATATCGATATCCTGCTCTCACCTGCACGCAGTCTGAATTTCAACACTGTGGAAACCTTCGCGGAGTACTTACAGGACCTGTTTATCGCAGTATGTGAGCTGAAAGAATGATATGAGACAAGTGGGCGACATTTACACAGCAAGAACTACAAACTCTAACTAAATCAGTGCCAAAGAGAATTTCAGAGGTAATTAGGAAGAATGGAAGTTGGACGAAGTATTAAGAATGCAATAACACGACAGGGCAATATGTACGTCCAACGCATTATTTTTTTACTCGTGTTAAGAAAGAAACTATATAACTCCGTCACGGTTGTTTTTGTATTACATGTACCTACCACTTTCATAATAAATTCGACACGTGTATGCTTTAGACAGTGTACATTACTTTCGTACGAACCGTGCCTTTATACTGATTTCCACTACAGGTACTGTGTAAGTTCGAGTTATGGTAGAAAAAGTCATTTTACCGTGTACTAGTTAATCTGTACTATGGCTCAACTATAGCTAATGTTTGATACAGGGTACCCTCAGGATTGGTCAATACTCGGGAATGTGACAAAACCACTCATTTGAACCAAAAAACTTCATATGGTCATATGCCATATTCCGAATGCTTGCCGAGATGCGACACATGTAATGTAGGTTTATTTTTTTGCTAGTGTGCGAGCAGTGCGAGTCTTATCCACCCAAGCTCTTCCGGTTTTATTCTAACCCAAACTACTTCGTTGCTTTCAACATTTTTGCTCGGGATGTTTTTCTGCCATTAAATTACCACGTTGAACTTAGAAATGTCGGCGATGTTAGTGAGTGAAGTGGTGCGCGGGACTGTGAGTTTATCAGAGAGAAGCAGCGGTTAACTGACTCTGTGCACTGGCTGGCTAAAATGCTGCCCATTTACACTACGAACAGTATGTAGGTAGGTGTATGTTTACAACTTGTACCATGGTACTGCACTTGCTGCTGCCAAAGAATATCGTCGGCTTTTTCTGATGTGTCGAATGTCCGATCATATGTTTAATAGAGTTTTCGACACTTTGCGTGAAAAAGAAATTTTTTTTTCATTTTGGACAGCATAAAAATAGAATAAGAGAAATAATTAAACTTAACTTCTTAGAGGTAGGAAGTGAACTGATTTGAACCTTCTTTTATCTTTCTTTCTTTTCTTAATCTTTGAACATATGAAGATCTTCTAATTATCTACCTGACACTCTTAAGCCATCTACCTTTGAGGTGATATGTTTTAAATGCAACTCGATTCGCATTTATGAGGTACTGATTTTCCTTTCCATTTCCTTACAACATCCTAGGTTTACATGTACACTTTGTTTTATATCTCATCTGGTTTAGTTCATCGGGATCACCTTGTCTGATTGGTTATAAACTCTCTGTACCCTTTATAATTCTCCTGAAATTTCATTAATCCATTTCTATTTAGTTTAATATTCGTAGATAGATAATAATACTACATAAAACGGTTGCGTCTTCCTCCTCAGGAACTGTTTGTAATCAATCATTAGTACATAATATTGTCTATAATCTTTGTAATGAAATAATTTTCTTAACACAATTTTCATGTATTCGAGTGTCTTATAATAACCTCAGTTCGTAGTCCTCTCGGTCATCCGCTGAAATTAACCAGAACCTTTGTTTACATATAGTCCTTTGCTTATCACTTTCCTTGTATTGTAACTGACCGGGAAATAACTGAGTGTAAATTTTTTTTAGAGCTGTGTGGCTACATATATATACTTTCTCTGCTTATAAGTATGTCTATTGCTCCGTGCCATAGGTCAATTTAATTGGTAGCACCAACGTTTTAATAAAATTAAACTTCTTAATCTCAGTTGGTAGGTTACTAATTAGGTAATGGAGCACACCGCGGCTTGCAAATAAATCATGGCCCATAATTTTTATCAGTATGTAACTATATTCTTCCACTAAAGGTAACGGAAACGTTATGTATCTTAATTCGTCTTCAATTAGCCTTAGATATGTATCTGTCTGAACTGGATTTACAATGTGAGAGACAAGAATGCCTTTTTGTGAGGGGATTACTGCACTTCCTAACTGTTCATATTTCATGCTTTTTAATTCATTCAATAAGAGTTGTCCAGTGATTTCAAGACGGCTGCAATCCTCTTCAGACCATGATCTGTAGTTCTCAGAGAATATGTGATGAATTATTCCTATATCGTTATTTCATTCTCGAGCAATCGCTCATTCGAGGCGATCGAATCTACTGTACGTTCCAGACCAGAAAATGTGACTCTGACTGCAGCCAAATGTTCTTTGGATAATTTCAACGATTGTTCTGACTTAGACTGCATGCTGTATTGTGAATCTTACGAGAGGCAACATCTGGCTCGTTCAAAGTTCTAAGCAATATCTTTCGAAATTCTCCTTTGAAGTTGTGAACTCCTATCTACTGTCACCCTACTGGTCCGATTAATTGATGTATTAAGGATCTGTTTTCTTGTAAGCATTCTACATTGCACATAATCCCATTTATCAGAATGCTACATTCTACCTTGCTAATCTTTAGTTTCTCCATTCTATCTTTACACTGTTGTTCTACCCTCATACCTACTTGTATTGCGGTGAGAAATGTCTTTCCTGCTGTCTTAAGAGTCACATGAGCCACCAACTTCTAGATTGTACTGGTTATCTCGACTTCTCCTTTATGATAGTAATATAGTCCAGGGGATGTCTGCATCTTCACAATATTTATCCGTCTATCCGAGCACTCCACAGCTGAAGATTTACCACCCGTTGTGACAATTAAAAACCAAATCACTTTTGTCCGTGGCACCATGATGCGCCTGTGAGCAAAATATTGTTTTTAGCCTCTAAAATTTCCACGTTTCATTCTATTGACTTTAATTTTGAACTCTTGTATCCTTTTTTTGTCTTTATTACAACATTTTGCAGTTCTGGTTTTACTGCTACCACTGGGCCTCTGAACTGGGAATCAAATTTCTCTGATCTCCGACGTCTTACCACCTCACTATGTAGTAAAACTGTATGGCCTACCTGAAATGGTCTAGAATGTTCTGTTTTGTCATACTAGACCCTGCTCGCTTCTTTGACATCCTTTGTTTTATCTTTCGGTTCTCAAAGCTCTTGTTGCATCCGCGGTTTGAATTTTTACACATAACCATCATAATTATATCCTACTATAGCTGTCCCCTTCTGTAATAGTCCTGTAAGTTTACTGTTCTCCTGAACATTAATTCAAAGGGGGTATACACTGCGCTGCTATTCTGTGCGGACTGACAGAGAAAATACTATGGGGATCCCACATAACCTAATTGTTATGATCAGCGACCGGTACTTCCGTCGTAAGAGCCCATTTGTCTGGGGGTGAACAGCTGACTCTTCTTTATCTTTAAATATTTGAATAATCTCTTCGACACGTTACTTAGAATGTTTGACGCTTGGTCTGTCTACAATACTGAAGGAATACCGTCCATAATATCATTTCTTCTGCGAGTATTTCTGCAACGGTGTCTGCGTCTTGCCTCTCGAAATGGAGTGCTACGGTAAACTTGCACATGTTTTCCTTGGAATGTTAAGATCAAAAAAATGGTTCAAATGGCTCTGAGCACTATGGGACTCAACTGCCGAGGTCACCAGTCCCCTAGAACTTAGAACTAGTTAAACCTAACTAACCTAAGGACATCACAAACATCCATGCCCGAGGCAGGATTCGAACCTGCGACCGTAGCGGTCTTGCGGTTCCAGACTGCAGCGCCTTTAACCGCACGGCCACTTCGGCCGGCCTAAGATCAATTTGTTGCCGTCTGATATTGCCTCCCAACTTCATACAATATTTGTCAAAACTGTGTCTGCAGTTTCTATATTCGCTAATGACATTATTGCCTTGCTCTGAACAAATTTATTTCGCTGGCACTACTTGCACATTTTGTTGCACTCCTCAACATCTTTTTTCATTCTTTTCCATATGCTACATTTCTTTAAACGATCCGGACGTTGGTGTATCCTTTGATGTCCAATCAATGGATTGTCGTCTACTTCCTACATGATTTCGGGCTTCAGTTCGTCACTGAGCTCTACAGTGTTCATTTAGTTCATTATTCTCTGTTATTGTTCTTACATTCTCTTTGTTTTCGTCTATGGGTGGCTCTTCATCAACTTTCGCATTTTACTTAAGGCAACCGTAATGACATTCAGTGGGCTTGGCTTATATATAATCTCGTATGAATATTATTCACGTTTTAGTCTCCCTTTTTATGAGCGCAAGGACAGGTGTTTCACACTTGAAGTCCACATTAATGAGTTGTCATTGCTTACTACAGTGCATCTCATTCCATATATGTATGGTCGAAAATTTTCCATTGACGATACTAATGCTAAACAGTCCAGATTGGAAACTGAATAGTTTCTTCCTGCTTTATTCAGTGACCTTGAAGTATACGTTATTCCATTCTTCCTTTGTGATGAAACTACACAAACCACCTCCCCACTTGCAGCTGTCATAGTGATAAAACGCTTTTCAAATTCAGGATACTGTACTGTGGGATGATTGCTTAACAATTCTCTTAATCTTCAAACTGTTTTTGCTGTTGTCTTCCTCCATCATAATTATCGTTCACATTTAGCAAGTACTGAAATGGAGCCGCAATTTTGATAAAATCCTTTATGTATCTTCAACGGTATCCTACTAAACCTACGTATCCCTTTAATTACCTTCTTGTCCTTGGCACTTAGAATCTCTTCACCTTCTCCACATTTCACTTGTTGAAATTTACTCTTGTATGTGTTATATCCCAAAGATATTTTACTTTCACAAAAACTCACACTTACGTGGCTGCAACTTCAACTGATGTTCCCTTAGCCCGTCTAAAATCTCTCACAATTCTTCGTTAAGTTCTCTCAAGGAACTCCCATGAGAAATAACTTCATCAAAATATACCAAGCAATTTGTTTCCTGTGACCGTGTAAATGTGTCGTTCATCAGTCTCTGAAATATGCTAGGTGCCCCTTTGCAACTCAATGACACCCTCTTATTCTCATAGTGCAAATAATCAGCAGTAAAGGCTGTGTTCTCCCTGTCCTAGATGCTCTTTGATGTTTGGCGGTATCCACTTGCTACATCTGTTGGGTGCTGTGAACGCCCTTTTCTTTCTTTCTTTTTGAATCATCGGTCCTGTGATTGCTTTGACACGGCACACCATGATTTCTTTTCCTGTGCCACCCTCTTCATCTTAGAGGAGCACTTGCAACCTACGTCCTCAATTAGTTGCCGGATGAATTTAGATCTCTGTTTTTCTCTACAGTTGTCACCCTCTATAGCTCCCTCTAGTACCATGGAGGATATGCTGTGACGTTTGATCTCTTAACACATGTTCTACAATCCTGTCCCTTCTTCTTGTCAGTGATTTTCATCTACTCTTTTTCTCGCCGATTCCCTGGATAACCTCCTGAATAATTATCTTATCGGTCTATCTAATTTTCAACAATATTTCGAACAACACATTTCATATGCATCGAATTTCTTCTCTTCCGGTTTTCTCACAGTCCATGTTTCACTACCATAATATACACTCCTGGAAATGGAAAAAAGAACACATTGACACCGGTGTGTCAGACCCACCATACTTGCTCCGGACACTGCGAGAGGGCTGTACAAGCAATGATCACACGCACGGCACAGCGGACACACCAGGAACCGCGGTGTTGGCCGTCGAATGGCGCTAGCTGCGCAGCATTTGTGCACCGCCGCCATCAGTTTCAGCCAGTTTGCCGTGGCATACGGAGCTCCATCGCAGTCTTTAACACTGGTAGCATGCCGCGACAGCGTGGACGTGAACCGTATGTGCAGTTGACGGACTTTGAGCGAGGGCGTATAGTGGGCATGCGGGAGGCCGGGTGGACGTACCGCCGAATTGCTCAACACGTGGGGCGTGAGGTCTCCACAGTACATCGATGTTGTCGCCAGTGGTCGGCGGAAGGTGCACGTGCCCGTCGACCTGGGACCGGACCGCAGCGACGCACGGATGCACGCCAAGACCGTAGGATCCTACGCAGTGTCGTAGGGGACCGCACCGCCACTTCCCAGCAAATTAGGGACACTGTTGCTCCTGGGGTATCGGCGAGGACCATTCGCAACCGTCTCCATGAAGCTGGGCTACGGTCCCGCACACCGTTAGGCCGTCTTCCGCTCACGCCCCAACATCGTGCAGCCCGCCTCCAGTGGTGTCGCGACAGGCGTGAATGGAGGGACGAATGGAGACGTGTCGTCTTCAGCGATGAGAGTCGCTTCTGCCTTGGTGCCAATGATGGTCGTATGCGTGTTTGGCGCCGTGCAGGTGAGCGCCACAATCAGGACTGCATACGACCGAGGCACACAGGGCCAACACCCGGCATCATGGTGTGGGGAGCGATCTCCTACACTGGCCGTACACCACTGGTGATCGTCGAGGGGACACTGAATAGTGCACGGTACATCCAAACCGTCATCGAACCCATCGTTCTACCATTCCTAGAGCGGCAAGGGAACTTGCTGTTCCAACAGGACAATGCACGTCCGCATGTATCCCGTGCCACCCAACGTGCTCTAGAAGGTGTAAGTCAACTACCCTGGCCAGCAAGATCTCCGGATCTGTCCCCCATTGAGCATGTTTGGGACTGGATGAAGCGTCGTCTCACGCGGTCTGCACGTCCAGCACGAACGCTGGTCCAACTGAGGCGCCAGGTGGAAATGGCATGGCAAGCCGTTCCACAGGACTACATCCAGCATCTCTACGATCGTCTCCATGGGAGAATAGCAGCCTGCATTGCTGCGAAAGGTGGATATACACTGTACTAATGCCGACATTGTGCATGCTCTGTTGCCTGTGTCTATGTGCCTGTGGTTCTGTCAGTGTGATCATGTGATGTATCTGACCCCAGGAATGTGGCAATAAAGTTTCCCCTTCCTGGGACAATGAATTCACGGTGTTCTTATTTCAATTTTCAGGAGTGTACTACGGCCGAAATGTACTTCCTCAGAAATTTCTTGCTCAAATTAAGACCTATATTTACTATTAGCAAACTTCTCTTGGGTAAGAACTCCCTTTCTGCCAGTGCTATTCTGTTTTTTATGTCCATGTTCCATCCGGTGAGCATTACTTTACTGTCTAGGAAGCAGAATTCCTTAACTTTATATACTTCTTGAGCACCAGTTCTGATGTTAGATTTCTCACTGTCATCATTTCTCCTACTTTTAACTACTTTCGTCTTTCTTCGATTTACTGTCAATCTGTATTCAGTACTGACTTAGGAATTAATAATACAGGCATTTTCCACTGACTTTGACTCGTCAGATAACCTTTGTTCTATATGGTCTCTTAATATCTTCATCCGTGATCCTGGGATCCGATGTGGTCTGCCATTTATACCCTTGCCTGGCCAAATAGGAGGCGTGTCCTTTTACTGTCTCACAATACGTGTCACTCAGTACGCTTCAAATGAAACCCATCACAATAGTATTATAATTCATGTTTCTCTTCCTCATTTAGGTGGTCCCTTTGCGAATCGTCTCTGACCCTTAGCAGTTTATCATAATCTTGTGCCTGTTCTGGCGTTTCTAGTAAATTCCTTACAGTTGTTTTGCTGCAGAGGGTTTTAGTAATTAAACACACACAAACAACATCAAGTCATGTTATGCACTATAACATCTTTCCTTTCTGGAATCACCCCTGTTCTTTTAGTCAGGCCTTATGATGTCTCATCCCGTCGGTCTTACCGTTTGCTTTTGAAACTTTCAGTTTCCTTGCCGTGTCTTCTCGTATGTGGTTCTCCATCACTGGTAATTTTGGTTCATTCCATTACTTGCACTGTCAGTATGCTGTCCTTTCAAAGTCTTATTACGTCATTTTCTTCCATGGAATTCGTTTACCATACTCTCATCTTCCTGACAGACATTTCTTCCCTCATCTTTACAATAGCGTTTCGTGGTTCAGTGTGCTCCTGGGGTACCTCCCTAACCGATACTGTCAACCACTTCACGTCAGACCCACTTACGTCCAATTGTATTTTGCTGCATCAGTAGAAACTCCCTGTTTTCGTAGAAAATTTATGCCTACCAAACCACTGGATGGGATGTCTGTTCGCTTCCTTAACACGCGAAATCAGTAATCTCCCACTACATTTCCGTCTATTCTCTAACTCATTATCGCTGTCCCAAGCATGTTCACTGTACCATGTGTTAATCCTTTTCACATCCATACCTGTTGCTTCTTTATCGGTATATGGTAGTGACAGATTCCTTTTTAGTAGAGTAATATGGGCTCCTGCATCTATAAGGAAAATCAATTCTATAGCGAATTATCTGAAATTGGTCGATAGTACGTCATTTTCTGCCCTGCAGATTACAAGAGGTAACTATTTGCCGGCTGTAGCTCAACGCTTCATGTTTTCCAAACATCCTGTTTGCCTTTCGATTTGGTCACGTACCCCGTTTAGTTCTCAAAGATGCGACAAATAATTAAAATATTAAAATATACACTTTGTGACCAAAACTATCGGGACACCTCCAAAAACATATGTTTTTCATATTTGGTGCATCGTTCTGCCACCTATTCCCAGGTACTCCACATCAGCGACCTCGGTAGTCATTAGACAATCTTGAGAGAGCAGAATGGGGCGCTCCACGGAACTCACGGACTTCGAACGGGGTCAAGTGATTGGGTGTCACTTGTGTCATACGTCTGAACGCGAGATTTGCACACTCCTAAACATCCCTACTTCCACTGTTTCCGATGTGATAGTGAAGTGTAAACGTGAAGGGACACGTACACTGCATAGGTGTACAGTCCTATCTCGTCTGTTGACTGACAGAGACCGAAAACAGTTGAAGAGGGTCGTAATGTGTAATAGGCAGACATCTATCTAGACCATCACACAGGGATTCCAAACTGCATCAAGATCCACTGCAAGTTCAAAAAATGGTTCAAATGGCTCTGAGCACTATGGGACTCAACTGCTGAGGTCATTAGTCCCCTAGAACTTAGAACTAGTTAAACCTAACTAACCTAAGGACATCACAAACATCCATGCCCGAGGCAGGATTCGAACCTGCAACCGTAGCGGTCTTGCGGTTCCAGACTGCAGCGCCTTTAACCGCACGGCCACTTCGGCCGGCTCCCACTGCAAGTACTATGACAGTTAGACAGGAGGTGAGAAAACTTGGATTTCATGGTCGCATGCACACAATCCACACATCACGCCGGTAAATGCCAAACGACGCCTCGCTTGGTGTAAGGAGCGTAAACATTGGACGACTGAACGTTATGTGGAGTGACAATTCACGGTGCACAATGAGGCGATCCGATAGCAGAGTGTGCGTATGGCGAATGCCCGGTGAACGTCATCTAAATGTTTCAAATGGCTCTGAGCACTATGCGACTTAACGTCTGAGGTGATCAGTCGCCTAGAACTTAGAACTGATTAAACCTAACTAACCTAAGGACATCGCACACATCCATGCCCAAGGCAGGATTCGAACCTGCGACCGTAGCGGTCGCTCGGTTCTAGACTGTAGCACCTAGAACCGCACGACCACTCCGGCCGGCTGAACGTCATCTGCCCGAGTGTCTAGTGTCAACAGTTAAATTGGGAAGCGGTGGTATTATTTTGCTGTCGTGTTTTTCGTAGACGGGGCTTGCACCCCTTGATGTTTTGAGTGGCACTATCACAGCACAGGCTTACACTGATATTTTAAGCACCTTCTTGCTTCCCACTGTTGAAGAGCAATTCGGGGATGGCGATTGCATCTGTCAACACGATCGAGCACCTGTTCATAATGCACGGCCAGTGACGTACTGGTAACACGACAATAACATCCCTGTAGGGGCCGGCCTGCACAGAGTCCCACAGAACACGCTTTGGATGTTTTGAAGCGCCGTCTTCGTGCTAGGTCTCACCGACCGTCGTCGAAACCTCTCCTCAGTGCAGCACTCCGTGAAGTATGGGCTGCCATTCCTCAAGAAACCTTCCAGTACATGACTGAACGTATGCCTGCGTGAGGGGAAGCTGTCATCAAGGCTAAGGGTGGGCCAACACCATATTGAAATCCAACATTACCGATGGAGAGCTCCACGAACTTCTAAGTCATTTTCAGCCAGGTGCCCGGATAATTTTGGTCACGTAGTGCACGTACTAAGTCACTACAATAAGCGGACCGTCAAGTGCCTACTGTGAGGAGCTTAAACAGTAGCATTTTGGGATTTAAGAAGCCGCTTCGGGTGTACTTAATATTTTAATTATCAGACCACACCCCGTTTCGTGGCACTGGGAACGACATCATCAGGTGACATTTATGTCACAATAGCTAAATAACCCGGAAAGGAAAAAAAACATTCGTTTTCAGACCAAACTAATAAAGCGCTAAACGACGGTACGTCAACCATTCAAAAGCAACTGATCGTAGGGATCCAAGTCCAAAATGGTCAGTGGACCCACAACTCCAGTTTGTGCGCATTCCCGCAACACGAGACGTCATCACGTACTGTGAAACTATTTGTGATTTCATAATAAAAAGTTTAAATACAGCCGAAGCGGCTTCTCACGTCACAGCTATGGTTGCCGTTTCTCAAGGTTTTCTGAAACAGTAACAACTTGACTGTTTCACAAACATTTTCGTAACGAACACGAAGAAAGTAACCTTAGTCGTCAAATTCTCTTCCCCGGGTCACTACTGATGAACTGTGATCATAGATCGATACGGCATGCTAGCCAAAAGTTCCAAGACAAACGTAAAAATTTCTTTATCTAATATTGAGAAGATTATTCCAGTGATTCTGTGCCGGTTCAGTGCTATTTGTTTTTACTTTAATCTGTTCTCCAGTGCACTATACTTGAATGTTTTGTTCTCACTGTTATGTCAGTGTCATTTGTCCCTTAGTGTTTCGACGATATCTTGTCATCATCGTTAAATGTAAATTAGGTCATTTGTATGACTGACAGTCATATGTACAATCAGTTTTAGATACAGTCTTTACTCATTCATAGCGTTGCATTGTACCTTTCACTAGTACATAAATGAGAAGCTTTATTTCTCGAACTGTGTGAAGAATTTCATGAAAACTTTTGGAAGTCGTGGAGAGCAGAATTACTGCTAACCTTTTATTAGCTCGTTAGCTGCGTAGATAGTGAATCGGCGCCACCTATGTTAGATTTCCTGCCTAAGAGTAGTCCTGCAAAGTTCTCGATACGTGCTCACAAATGACCAGCATGAAAGAGAATAGCTAACTACGTAGTTGGGTACTGCGTCGACTGCAGATGAAAGGAAGAACACTAAATTGTTAGAAAATGTTCGTTGCATTCGAGAGCAGTGAATATTTGCCGATGCAGAACTGCCTCGAGAAAAGGAGGGCAAATAAAAAAGAGAGGAAGGTGATATCAGTCAGGTAGTTGTGAATAGTGCAGCTCCTTTTGGCTGCCAACTCTCAACGACGGAAGCTCCATTTAGGGACAGCCCAATTCATAATTCAATTAAGGGCTCTCTAATAGACGGCTGGCAGCTCGGCGCGGCGCAGTTGCGCAGCGCACGTGCGCACCAGGAGCCGCCAGCCCGCAGTGTTGTCTGCCGGCGCCATTGTCCGCGGCGGGCAGTCGATAATTAACGCTGTGCGCCCAGCTGGCTCCCCGTCTTCCACAAATGAATCACAATCACAGGGCGCGCCGCTGCCGCTACCAGCCAACAGCTGGCCGCAAGAGCCGGCCGCAGTGCTGTGAGCTGAGACCCAGTCACGTGTGGTGCTCCAGCACTTGTACTATGCTTTGACGCGTCTCTTGCATACGGGTTATTAGGGGTATAAGTACAATTGATTGGATAATTGATGTCTTAATATGGACTCACTTCGTTTAACAATGTGAAGGGCTTATTTCAATAGTAATACAAGTGCATTATTGTTCATTGTGAGGTACAGAGTCCTAAAGTTAAATAGGCGCTAAAAAATCTGCAGTTGAGATACAAGAAATATTCAAGCATATGACTTTTTCCTAGAGATGAACCTTTCTTTCTGTTTGTTTGTATTATTAATTTCAGAAGCATTACAGGCAGAAAAGTGGAGGTAATGGACATGTACCACTATTGAAATAAGCCCTTCATACACTCCTGGAAATTGAAATAAGAACACCGTGAATTCATTGTCCCAGGAAAGGGAAACTTTATTGACACATTCCTGGGGTCAGATACATCACATGATCACACTGACAGAACCACAGGCACATAGACACAGGCAACAGAGCATGCACAATGTCGGCACTAGTACAGTGTATATCCACCTTTCGCAGCAATGCAGGCTGCTATTCTCCCATGGAGACGATCGTAGAGATGCTGGATGTAGTCCTGTGGAACGGCTTGCCATGCCATTTCCACCTGGCGCCTCAGTTGGACCAGCGTTCGTGCTGGACGTGCAGACCGCGTGAGACGACGCTTCATCCAGTCCCAAACATGCTCAATGGGGGACAGATCCGGAGATCTTGCTGGCCAGGGTAGTTGACTTACACCTTCTAGAGCACGTTGGGTGGCACGGGATACATGCGGACGTGCATTGTCCTGTTGGAACAGCAAGTTCCCTTGCCGCTCTAGGAATGGTAGAACGATGGGTTCGATGACGGTTTGGATGTACCGTGCACTATTCAGTGTCCCCTCGACGATCACCAGTGGTGTACGGCCAGTGTAGGAGATCGCTCCCCACACCATGATGCCGGGTGTTGGCCCTGTGTGCCTCGGTCGTATGCAGTCCTGATTGTGGCGCTCACCTGCACGGCGCCAAACACGCATACGACCATCATTGGCACCAAGGCAGAAGCGACTCTCATCGCTGAAGACGACACGTCTCCATTCGTCCCTCCATTCACGCCTGTCGCGACACCACTGGAGGCGGGCTGCACGATGTTGGGGCGTGAGCGGAAGACGGCCTAACGGTGTGCGGGACCGTAGCCCAGCTTCATGGAGACGGTTGCGAATGGTCCTCGCCGATACCCCAGGAGCAACAGTGTCCCTAATTTGCTGGGAAGTGGCGGTGCGGTCCCCTACGGCACTGCGTAGGATCCTACGGTCGTGGCGTGCATCCGTGCGTCGCTGCGGTCCGGTCCCAGGTCGACGGGCACGTGCACCTTCCGCCGACCACTGGCGACAACATCGATGTACTGTGGAGACCTCACGCCCCACGTGTTGAGCAATTCGGCTGTACGTCCACCCGGCCTCCCGCATGCCCACTATACGCCCTCGCTCAAAGTCCGTCAACTGCACATACGGTTCACGTCCACGCTGTCGCGGCATGCTACCAGTGTTAAAGACTGCGATGGAGCTCCGTATGCCACGGCAAACTGGCTGACACTGACGGCGGCGGTGCACAAATGCTGCGCAGCTAGCGCCATTCGACGGCCAACACCGCGGTTCCTGGTGTGTCCGCTGTGCCGTGCGTGTGATCATTGCTTGTGGAGCCCTCTCGCAGTGTCCGGAGCAAGTATGGTGGGTCTGACACACCGGTGTCAATGTGTTCTTTTTTCCATTTCCAGGAGTGTATGAAACCTGTTGCCTTCTGCACTGTTGTACTTGCACCGTGGAGCAGACTACCCGTTCAGCGCCATCGCGTCCGCACCTCAATACCTGAAAGTGCTGCTCAGAGCAGAATGAACATTAATGGCTTGATAAATTTAGAAAACATTTCTCGAGCAGAAAATCAGTGGCCTAGCTAAAGACTTTAAAAATTATCTAAAAAGCAGTGTGGATCGCAATATAATATTTATTTGCAATGGTAACTGATTTCGGTCGTATTGTGACCATCTTCTGATCATTTATACTATGATGGTAGGCGTTGGCAGTGAACGAAGCACATATTGTGCCTCAGAGCAGTCGACGTTTGTGGAACCAAGATACCTGCTCTCCTTACCGTCACCATCTATCATGGTACAAAGAGTCTGAAGGTGGTCACATCATACTTGGATTGTCTGCCTTGCGCCAGGTATTGACTGCATACCCCTCCGTGCTTCTCTGTCTTCTGCGTTCCTCTTCATTCTTTGGTACCCTCCCTGTGACGTGCTGACACCATCCAGGACCTGAAACCTTGTTCTGTCCTTTTCTCTCTTTCTCGGAAGGGAAATTTCAGTTTCCTCTACTAGAACTCTAGAAGGCAATATCTTCTTAGATTGTGGCCTATCCTGTTTAGTTTCCTGTTCTTCACAAACCGACTGAAATTGTTTACCATTGCAAATATATACACAGGGTGAGTCGCGTAAGACGTAACACCCCCTTTATTCCGGGGGAGACTGCACGTTCGGAATGCGGTTTTCGGCGAATCATAGAGGACTATGGGGCAGATACGTTGGTACATACACAATAATTACAACGTTTATATTGACCGAGATAATGAGGCAAGTACATGTTTTTTAAATGGGACGCTATACTTTTTTTACCATCATTCCAATGCTCTGGAAAAGACGCGTATAGTGCTGTAACGCATGTTGCTATTGTGATTCAAACTTTGCTTAAAAGAGGGCGGATGAGGGTTTACGTACGTAGCGTAGGCTGTGCATGTTGCATAGAGCACGGCAACTCGGCCTGCGGATCGCGCGAAGCGTGTTTACGGTCTGCAGCCGCTTCCAACCGCCTCGACCTTCAATCGTACAATATTTCCCAGCGTCTTTTAAGTGAAGTTTGAATCACAATAGCAACATGCGTTACATCACTATACGCGTCTTTTCTACAGCGTTCGAATGATGGTAAAAAAAGTATATCGTCCATTTTAAAAAAACTTGTATTTGCCTCATTAACTCGGTCAATAAAAACGTTGTGATTACGTGCAATCGCCAACGGAATAATGGGGGTGTTACGTCTTACGAAACTCACCATATATATAACCTAAACATCCTACTCAGAATAGCTGTAGTTTTTAGTCTGACACTGAAGTAAATTCTGATGCAATTTTGCTCAGTACACTGCTCTCAGTCACGGCAACTCGGCTTGCGGGTCGCGCGAAGCGTGTTTACGGTCTGCAGCCGCTTCCAACCGCCTCGACCTTCAATCGTACAATATTTCCCAGCGTCTTTTAAGTGAAGTTTGAATCACAATAGCAACATGCGTTACATCACTATACGCGTCTTTTCTACAGCGTTCGAATGATGGTAAAAAAAGTATATCGTCCATTTTAAAAAAACTTGTATTTGCCTCATTAACTCGGTCAATAAAAACGTTGTGATTACGTGCAATCGCCAACGGAATAGTGGGGGTGTTACGTCTTACGCGACTCACCATATATATATATATATATATATATATATATATATATATATATATAACCAACCTAAACATCCTACTCAGAATAGCTGTAGTTTTTAGTCTGACACTGAAGTAAATTCTGATGCAATTTTGTTCAGTACACTGCTCTCAGTCATCAGTAGAAATATGTGCACTTGTAACCTTAACATCCAACGTGGCACGATTCCTATTTGGGTATGTTAGCACTTGTTATGTTGTCTCTTCGACATGCCTGCAGTAAATGCGGAAGAGTAAAATAAGGTGACGTAATTAGCAAAGGTGTCCAGACAGAACCAACGTGCTTTTATTCTTTTCATGGACAAACACCAGTAGACACCATTGAAGAATTAAAGAAAGTGTATGGGGCTGTATGTTTGCCGAAAACCACTGTTTTGGAATGGTGCGCCCAGTCCAGTACTGTTAACGATTAGACACACGACGCCAGTCGATCCGGCAGGCTGGACAGTCGAAATTTGTACACTCGAGCTCTAGCCCTAATGTCTGGGTTTTTCCCACGGTTATCACTTCTTCAGTCCCTTAAGCAAGGCCTAGAAGTGTCTACGTTAGCGAGGATTTGCAGCAGAAATTTACAAACTAACGTAGCAGTCCACGGTGTTTTGTCAAACGGGTATCTTCAAACTGGTGCGTCGGTGTGGATAATTGTCTCGATGTTCACGACTCCTGTATGATATCTGAACGGAAGATTTATGTTCGCCGCTTATACAGGGAGATCCATTGATCGTGACCGGGCCAAATATCTCAGGAAATAAGCATTAAACGAAAAATCTAAAAAGAACGAAACTCGTCCAACTTACAAGGAGAAACCAGATGGCGCTATGATTGGCCCGCTATTTGGCGCTGCCAAAGGTCAAACGGATATCAACTGCGTGTTTTTTAATTGGAACCCCCATTTTTTTATTACATATTCGTGTAGTACGTAAAGAAATATGAATGTTTTAGTTGGACCACTTTTTTCGCTTTGTGATAGATGGCGCTGTAATAGTCACAAACGTATAAGTAACATTCCGCCAGTGCGGATGGTATTTGCTTCGTGATACATTCTCAACACCGACGTTTCTGAGATTCCCGATTCTCGCGCAATTTGTCTGTTACTGATGTGCGGATTAGCCGCGACAGCAGCTAAAACACCTACTTGGGCATCATCATTTGTTGCAGGTCGTGGTTGACGTTTCAAATGTGGCTGAACACTTCCTGTTTCCTTAAATAACGTAACTATCCCGCGAAAGGTCCGGACACTTGGATGATGTCGTGCAGGATACCGAGCAGCATACATAGCACACGCCCGTTGGGCATTTTGATCACAACGGCCGTACATCAACACGATATCGACCTTCTCCGCAATTGGTAAACGGTCCATTGTAACACGGGTAATGTATCACGAAGCAAATACCGTCCGCACTGGCGGAATGTTACGTGATACCACGTACTTATACGTTTGTGACTATCACAAAGAGAAAAAAGTGGTCCAACTAAAACATTCATATTTCTTTACGTACTACACGAATATGTAATAAAAATGGGGGTTCCTATTTAAAAAACGCAGTTGATATTCGTTCGACCAATGGCAGCCCCATCTAGAGGGCAACCATAGCGCCAACTGGTTTCCCTCTTCAAGCTAGATGAGTTTCGTTCTTTGTAGTTTTTTCGTTTGATACTTATTTCGTGAGACATTTGGCCCGGTCACTATCAATGGACCACCCTGTATAGTGCTCGCAATTAAAACTGCAGTAACAAAAAGGAAGTGTAACAAATGTATGAATTTATAGTGTAGTACAATGAATTCGTGATTAAATTCTATGGTGATTTGGAATGCAAAGAGAGTGAAATTTAGTGCATCGAGCTACCACCTATGGCGGCGGAAATGGCTCTACCCTGTCTGGGTATCTAAACGAACTGAGCGTGGATGACAGATACTGTTTTAGGTCATTCCATATTGCTTCGACACTATGCCAGGGTGAATCAATAATCGATGGTGATAAATGCTGGCGTGTCAGTCTGTCGGAAACACATGAGCAGTTATTTTCAGTGGGTAAGAGATTTGAAAAACGTGCTGTGGAGACCAAAATTTTAATCTCCCTTGCAAATATGAAACGCTAGTATATTAATAACAAGGTTAACCGTCAGAATGTTAAGTCCAAACATGCAAAGTGCATGCATTGGGTTGTACAGATGCCGTATGTCAGTATGTGACACGGTGTTCCAAGCCTGTTGGACATGGTCGGTCAACAGAGAGACGGTTAACGCTATTTCTGAATGATGCTGGAATTGTAGTCCCATGATTTACCGTATGTGCTCGATTGGATACGCACAAGTCGGCTTTCTTAGTTACAACCGCGGTATGTGGGTCAGAATTATCCTGTTCGAAGTCATCCCCAATGCTATTCATGAATGGCAGCACAACAGGTTGAATCACTTCACTGACGTACAGATTTACAGTCAGATTGTGTGGTGTGACCAGAGACTGCTCTTCGTACCATACGAAAGCGCACCGAAGACCATAACACCATGTATAGCTCCGGTGTGTCTAGCACGCAAACAGGTTGTTTGCAGCCCTCTACTAGCCTCCTTCTGATCGACACACGGCCATCCTGGCACCGAGGAAGAACCACCTTTCACTAGAAAGATCTCCACCCTGCCCTCCAGTGAGCTCTTGTTTGACACCACTGAAGTAGCAAATGGCGGTCGTTTGGTGTCAGGGGAACGCTTATTACAGGGCGTCTAGCTCGAAGCTGTCCTAGAAGCAACCAATTTGCAACAGTTCGTTGTGTCACTACGGTGCCAAGGCTGCTCAAATTGCTGCAACAGATGAAGTACAATGCGCGAGAGCCCCACTCCGAAAACGATGGTCTTCCCTCTCGGTAGCGCTACGTGAATTTCCGGAACCTGGTCTTCTTGCAACCGTATAGTCTATGACCACCGCTGCCAACAACCATGTACCGTGGCCACATTCCTGCCAAGTCAGTCTGCAGTATTGCAGAAGGAAGATCAAGGTATTATACAATGTATTATACAACTCATGCTCAGAGAGGTGTTTATAATGGCGTCTTTGTCGCCTTAAAATCATTCTTTACTAACATCAGTTCACCAGGTCCAGTCCTAAATGCAGCTAACGCTCACCTAGTAGATAGTGTCGGAAGTTCCATGCGGCTGTTCACGGATGATTCTGTAGTATATAGAGAAGTTGCAGCATTAGAAAATTGCAGCGAAATGCAGGAAGATCTGCAGCGGATACGCACTTGGTGCAGGGAGTGGCAACTGACCCTTAACATAGGCAAATGTAATGTTTTGCTAATACATAGAAAGAGGGATACTTTATTGTATGATTATATGATAGCGGAACAAACACTGGTAGCTGTTACGTCTGTAAAATATCTGGGAGTATGCGTACGGAACGATTTGAAGCGAATGATCATATAAAATTAATTGGTGGTAAGGCGGGTGCCAGGTTGAGATTCAGTGGGAGAGTTCTTAGAAAATGTAGTCCATCAACAAAGGCGGTGGATTTCAAAACACTCGTTCGACCTGTACTTGAGTATTGCTCATCAGTGTGGGGTCCGTACCAGGTCGGGTTGACAGAGGAGATAGAGAAGATCCAAAGAAGAGCGGCGCGTTTCGTCACAGGGTTATTTGGTAACCGTGATAGCGTTACGGAGATGTTTAGCAAACTCAAATGGCCGGCTCTGCAAGAGAGGCGCTCTGCATCGCGGTGTAGCTTGCTGTCCAGGTTTCGAGAGGATGCGTTTCTGGATGAGGTATCGAATATATTGCTTTCCCTAGTTATACGTCCCGATGAGATCACGAATTTGATGTTAGAGAGATTCGAGCGCGCACGGAGGCTTTCCGGAAGTCGTTCTTCCCGCCAACCAACCATACGCGACTGGAACAGGAAAGGGAGGTAGTGACAGTGGCACGTAAAGTGCCCTCCGCCACATGCCGTTGTGTGGCTTGCGGAGTATAAATATAGATGTAAATGTAGACTGTTACAGTGTGTATTTAAAGTACATCTTATTTGCAGCCTCATAGTGGCGCTACTAGAGCCACTTTATTGCTACTGGCGCGAAATTTGAATAGACATCATCTTTCCGATGTAGAAACATGACCGCTAGTTTTCATTTACGTCGTACAACCCATTCTTGGTGATGCGATTTTTTTTCCGTCAGTGTATTTCAACCATTAGTAGAAGCGTATCGGAAGTCACACGGATCTTTTCTTATTTTTTAAAAAGTTGTTGTTCTAACTATGAGAGACAGGAAATGAAATTGTCGTAATACATAGTTCCTGAAAATCAAACAACGAGAAGTGTGGCTACGAATGAAGACCTCTTACGGGATCGCTCGACGAGGTATTACAGTGGTAGTTAGGTAGTTAATTTCATTTTCCCTGGATCATTTTGCACGATTTATCGCAATGGTGTGGAACGAGACGTTTTACCTTCCCATCGCAAACTAATTCGCTAATATCCCTACATGCTGAATATTTATAAGGCTTTTTTCTAATAATGATGTGAATTAGTCATGGAAAAGACACTGGACCCTGGACTCGCAATCGTAAGGACGATGGTTCAAATACCACATCTGGGCATCCGGGCTATGTTTCCCCGTGGTTTCTATAAATTTCATAAGGAAAGTGTGGGGATGGTTCATTTGAATATCGCAAGGTCGAGTTCCTACCCAATCCTTCTTTAAACCTAATTGTATTTCATCTGTATTTACCTAGTCGTCGATTGTTTGTTATGTCGTAGCTTTCTTTCATATTTTGGAATTGGGTCATCAATCTCCGTAGGAATTTTCATCACCAGAATTCATTCCATGCTCATACCGTTACCCGATTTTATGAACGAGGAATATATATACATCATTGAATGCAGTCCATTAACTATCATCTCAGACATTGGGTGGAATATACAGTACAGCTCCTATACTTACTTCCTTTCCCACGAAAAACCGACTCGACTGAAATTCCTCTTTCTTCGATGGTGTAAATATTTATTATACCGATAACAACAGTTGTCAACAATTTTCAGTCATACTTGTACTGCAGGATGCGACGCAACTGAAGAACATTGCTCAGTACTGGCGAAAGTAAATACGGAATATTTAAGTACGTCCGACTGTCCAGGAAAAAATGACAAATTACTTTTAATTGCACTTATTATGCATCATACCACATGTAAGCAGTCAAATTCATGCTTGCGTTCTTTTTAACACACTTACTACGTCAAACTGTGCTTGTAACTGAAATTTAAGGTTAGTTTCATGTTACTAACATTTATGTGTTCATGGTTGTGTGACAGATTGTGGATGGTAACGCCAAAACGGACGTAAGCAACCGGAAGGATCCAGGAGTGTTTTGCGGTGAGACGGAACAACCACAGACGTTCATTTCTGAGACCAGCTTCGTCAAGGTTGTGTTCCACGCGGACAACTTCACGGACCAGACCTACTTCAGCTTTGACTCACGTGCCGAGCAGCAGCTGGAAGTTTACCTGCGCTATGGGCAGCATCCGGAACTCTACCCCAACAGGAGAGGGGAGGTCATACCCGGGTACGTAATCCCACCTAGCAATGTCCATGTTTGACTAATGGAGTTGTTCTGTTCCAGGCAGATGTTGTGACAAGCATGTGTAATATTGTCATGACTTCTGTTAAAGTATCCACCTTGGTGGAATATTGCAGCTACTCTGACTTCCTAGAAGTTTTACCTGCAACTTCAGTGGCCCCACATTTTTGACAATGTGTGCTCATGTGAACGTTGTATTCTCATCAGGCGTAATTGTCGGGATGGTGCTCCATTGTTACCCAGCACGTACGCGAACTGGAGCACGGAGCTGTACTTCAATCCTCGTCATCGCTTAACACAGCAAGGCAAAGGCCCACTGATTCACTTCCCAGTGGAGTGAGAGCTAATTTGAAATTGTGTGTAGGACCTGGATTGGAACCCAGAACCCTACTTTTAGCTTGCAGCATTATTGACTGAGTTATCGCGGAAAGCTAATGAAGCACGTTAGTACCTTCTGTTGTATGTTCCTCATTCCTGCTTTCCAAATTTCACAGAAGCTCTGCTCCGTTCCCTGCCGGCTTAGATCTCTTAGAAGGAAGGATGAGGTGGAGCAATAACATGGCAAGGTTTTGTAGTAGCTTTTCAGAGAGGGGTGGGGGGTGCACTTTTAATCTGCAAAGTACTTTCAAAACTGCGCAGCTCTGTAGATAAATTAATTTATTCCTAAAAGCAAAGTCCAGCAAGGTATGAAAAAGAGCTTCAGTGGAAAAATAACATTGTCATTGGATACTGTAATGCCGACTAATAGTTTTCTTTTATTTTCTTCTGTCAACAATAACAAAAGCATTTCAGACTGTCGTAGCCGGTCTCCACCGGCTAGTGCACTTCATGAAAAACTGTATGTAAAAGCGCTTGCGCCTGGAGGTGACGTATCATTGCTGTTGCAATGTCAATACAGGTTTATAAACTGAATGTTACAAGGCATTTGAAATACTTGTTGGTGTTGTCAAAATAAAATAAAAGATGAGCTTCCTCGTAGAACTGTCAACAATAGCAAGTTTCTGGGATGGAGTCTCGGTCTGATACGGTTTTAATCTGTCAGAGATTTTCAGAAACAAAAGTAGAGAATAAAATATGAACGAAAGCTAGCTAGGGGAAAGTGCTGTACCTAGAGGTCAATGTATCTAGCATCAAAAGACTTTTATTCGGTCGGTGCTTAACCCTAGTCACTAATTTTAGAATCACATGAAGAAAAGCACAATACAGGCCGCAACAAGCAGTTTTCCGCCAGTTTATGCACTTTTTATCAATTTGTTTAGCGTATCATTTGTAAATAGTTCGGCGTTTTACATATGTGAGATCTATATAGTATGTCAAAGCTCTTTGAGGTAGTATCTAGACGGAAACTGAGGACGGAGAAATAAATGGAAAGAGAAGGGCCTTATGTGAACAGTTGCATCGGGATTTCTTGCCTAATCGGCGGGGAAAACTGAAAATCTGTGCCGGGCCGGGACTCGAACCCAGAATATTCTGCGTATTACGCAGCTACGTTAACCACTGCGCCATCCGGACAGTTTATCGAAAATGGACGGATAATGTTGGCGCAGTCTACTGCCGAGCAGCACTACCAGCTAGCGTCACCTACCTGCAGTCCCTATCGCTAATTTTTAGATTCCCGCCAGAGGTCGGACGGTTTGTGCATTCGCGGTGAAGGTTGTGCATCCATTGCCCATCTACGCGAATCAGTTACATGAACGCATAATGTCTGTTCATTCGGACAGGGAAGAAAAATGAAAAGAAAGGGAAGGAATTGTTGATATCAGCAGCATTGGAATTTTTTTTTCGGAATCGTCTGAAAGAACAGACATCACGCCTTCTTATAACTGATTTGTCTCTATGGTGAATCAATCTATACCCTTCAGTGTGGTTGTGCAACATCGTTTGACGTTGGCGGGAATCTCAAATTAGCGAGTGTGCAGGACATAGACAGGTAGCGCTAGGTGGGAGGGTGGCTCGATTGGGGATCGTGCCGAGATATTCCGTGCATTTGCAATAAATATCGTGTCCGGATGGCAAAGTGGAGGGGGCGTTCAGGGATGGGAATGGAATGGCATTAGGTTTCGATCCCTGCTCACCGTGTCTGTACGAGTCTGAAACTGACCACCACACTTTACACCACCATAAAGAAACAGAAAGGAAACTGGGTAGAGCCCTTTTCTGCGAAAGACAGAGGTCAGAGGTTCGAACAAAAAATAAAAAATTAAATAAAATAAAAATTACACAAGCTCAACTGCCTAGTAAGCAGAAAATCCCACGTTCAAGTATCGGTCCAGCACACATTTTCACTCGTCGCCGCCGATTCCTTATAAGTCCAGATGCAGGCGACATCATCAGTTGCTTCCGTTTCCTTTCCTTCTCCCCACACACTTTCAATTTACATAATATGTATAAACATAGTATGCGGATTCCACATGAAGTCTGTTCTTTTGGACATGTCCGAAAGGAACAGATGCCATGTGTTCATATTATCTTTGGAATATATTGTTAATTCCTCATGTACAGATTTTTATAGGAGGTAAGGGGCTATTAATGTTCAGATTTATTATTTAACATGTGGACACTTAAGCCATACCTGGTCGGTCGTGCACCATTTCGTACCTTGAACCAGCAGAAGGCCTTTTACCATGGAAAATGTGATACTTGCAAATGAACAGAGTTTCTGTTATGTCTTAGCAAATTTACCAGTCTCTAAAATGAAAATATTTGTTAGTTTCGAAAAGCTTCTACTTCAAAATATACGTGTAACTGGTTTTGGATAATACTTCTGCTTAATTTGAGTCTACTTATTGGTTATTTGTTTGCAGTAGAGTAATAATGTAAAACCTTTAAATTTCTATCGAATATTTGTTCACAGATTCATGACCATGTTACACCATGGAATATGTTTCCACATCTGGAAAATCCCAAATTTTCCGGAGTATTGTTCGTAATTTTAAGAAAACAATGAAGCACCTAAAAATGAATGCCCTCATTTATAAATGGAGTAAGAAATTATATTAAATGTTTATTACAGGCCTGCGTAGAGATGAATGTCTGGAAAGAGACCGAAGGAACAACACATTTCCCTACTCGATAGCAATCCATTGATGACATGAAGTACTGTTAATTGAAACACTCAGCATTTTATCTCTTACAGTCACTGAAACTCAATTCTAAACTTTACATCGCTGATGTTTATAACAGAAGTAAATGATTCTGTATTGCCTTTCTTATCAGTGATGTGAAAATCTTTAAAGACGAAAGTACCATTCGCACGATACCTCACTACCAGGTAATATAGCTCGATGAAACTTGGAGCGTACATAGAAACAACTGCTGCAGTACAGTACAGTACACAAGGTAACTAAAAATTACGTAGTAAGACAAGTAGAAATTACACTTTTATTCCAAGATAATAATTACACTTAAGTCGCCGCGGTTTATCATGGTCCCCTGGACATTTCCAAAGGTGAGGCACGGGTGTTAGTAGCGTGTGAGATCACCGCGGTCGGTAATGCAAGCTCTGGAAGGTGCTCCCAAGCTGGCCACTTCGTTGGTAAGGAGTTTTCGTAGTAGGGCGTTCCATTCTTCCACCAGCGCTGTTGGCAATTGCTGGATGGACTTTGGTGCATGTGGACGCGATGCAGTACGTCTCCCCTACGCATCCACAATGTGCTCGATTGGATTTCACTTGGAGGAACGGGCGGGCCAGACCATTCGGCGAATATCCTCTCGTTCAAAGAGCTCCTCCACTTGTGTTTTTTGACGCGATCGCACATGTTGTTGTTGATGTGGTCTTCAGTCCTGAGACTAGTTTGATGCAGCTCTCCATGCTACTGTATCCTGTGCAAGCTGCTTCATCTCCTACTACGTACTGTAGACTACATCCTTCTGAATCTGCTTAGTGTATTTATCTCTTGGTCTCCCTCTACGATTTTTATCCTCCGCGCTGCCCTCCAATACTAAGTTAGTGATCCCTTGATGCCTCAGAACATGTCCTACCAACCGATCCCTTCTTCTAGTCAAATTGTGCCACAATCTCCTCTTCTCACCAATTCCATTCAATACCTCATCATTAGTTATATGACCTACCCATCTTATCTTCAGGATTCTTCTGTAGTACCACATTTCGAAAGCCTCTATTCCCTTCTTGTCTAAACTATTATCGTCCATGTTTCACCTCCATACATTGTTACACTCCATACAATTGCTTTCAGAAACGATTTCCTGACACTTAAATCCATACTCGATGTTAACAAATTTTTCTTCTTCATAAAAGCTTTCCTTGCCACTGTCAGTCGACATTTTATATCCTCTCTACTTCTAGGCGCTACAGTCTGGAACCGCGCGACTGCTACGGTCGCAGGTACGAATCCTGCCTCGGGCATGGATGTGTGTGATGTCATTAGGTTGGTTAGGTTTAAGTAGTTCTAAGTTCTACGGGACTGATGACCTCAGAAGTTAAGTCCCATAGTTCTCAGAGCCATTTGAACCATTTTTCCTCCCTACTTCGAACATCGTCAGTTATTTTGCTCCTCAAATAGCAAAACTCCTTTACAACTTTAAATGTCTCATTTCCTAATCTAATTCCCTTAGCATCACCCGATTTAATTCGACTACATTCCATTATCCTCGTTTTGCTTTTGTTGATGTTCATCTTATATC
Organism: Schistocerca nitens; assembly: GCF_023898315.1. Taxonomy (NCBI): domain Eukaryota; kingdom Metazoa; phylum Arthropoda; class Insecta; order Orthoptera; family Acrididae; genus Schistocerca; species Schistocerca nitens. The sequence continues at coordinate 422,509,773 of NC_064615.1, forward strand.
CTCCTTTCAAGACACTGTCCATTCCGTCCAGCTGCTCTTCCAAGTCCTTTGCTGTCTCTAACAGAATTACAATGTCATCGGCGAACCTTGAAGTTTTTATTTCTTCTCCATGGATTTTAATACCTACTCCGAATTTTTCTTTTGTTTCCTTTACTGCTTGCTCACTTTACAGTTTGAATAACATCGGGGATACGCTACAACTTTGTCTCACTCCCTTCCCAACCACTGCTTCCCTTTCAAGCCCATAGACTCTTATAACTGCCGTCTGGTTTCTGTACAAATTATAAATAGCCTTTCGCTCCCTATATTTTGCCACTGCCACCTTCAGAATTCGAAAGAGAGTATTCCAGTCAACATTGTCAAAAGCCTTCTGTAAATCTACAAATGCTAGAAACGTAGGTTTGTCTTTCTTTTATCTAGCTTCTAAGATATGTTTTAGGGACAGTATTGCCTCACGTGCTCCGATATTTCTACGGAATCCAAACTGATCTTCCCCGAGGTCGGCTTCAACCAGTTTTTCCATTCAAGAATTCGCGTTCGTATATTGCAGCTCTAACTTATTAAACTGATAATTCGGTAATTTTCACATCTGTCAACACCTGATTTCTTTGGGATTGGAATTATTAAATTCTTCTTGAAGTTGAGGGTGTTTCGCCTGCCTCATACATTTTGCTCACCAGATGGTAGAGTTTTGTCAGGAGTGGCTCCCCAAAGGCTGTCAGTAGTTCTAATGGAATGTTGTCTAATCCCGGGGCCTTGTTTCGACTTAGGTCCTTCACTGCTCTGTCAAACTCTTAACGCAGTATCATATCTCCCATTTCATCTACATCCTCTTCCATTTCTATAATATTGTCCTCAAGTACATCGCCCTTGTATAGACCCTGTATATACTCCTTCCACCTTTCTGCTTTCCTTTCTTTGCTTGGAACTGGGTTTCCATCTGAGATTTTCATATTCATAGAAGTGGTTCTCTTTTCTCCAAAGGTCTCTTTCATTTCCTGTAAGCAGTATCTATCTTACCCCTTGTGAGATAAGCCTCTACAACCTTACATTTGTCCTCTAGCCATCCCTGCTTAGCCATTTTGCACTTCCTGTCGATCTCACTTTTGAGACGATTGTATACCTTTTTGCCTGCTTCATTTACTGCGTTTTTATATTTTCTCCTTTCATCAATGAAATTCAATATTTCTTCTGTTACCCAAGGAATTTTACCGACTTGATCCTCTGCTGCCTTCACTGTTTCATCCCTTAAAGCCACACATTCTTCTTCTACTGTATTTCTTTCCCCCACTCTTGTCAATTGTTCCCTTATGCTCTGCCTGAAACTCTGTACAACCTCTGGTTTAGTCAGTTTATCCAGGTCCCATCTCCTTAAATTCCCACCTTTTTGCAGTTTCATTAGTTTTAGTCTACGGTTCATAACCAATAGATTGTGGTCAGAGTCCACATCTGCCCCTGGTAATGTCTTACAATTTAAATCCTTGTTCCTAAATCTCTTTCTTACCATTATATAATCTATCTGATACCATCTAGTATTTCTACGCTTCTTCGATGTATACAACCTTCTTCCATCGCACATAGTCGTGCATAAAAATTTGGTCAGGGCCAAATGCATCCTTGAAAAGGCATACATAGAGAAAAAGTACAATATCATAATAACGTTCACCGGTGACTGTAGAGAGTTCAAAGATTTAGAAGCCAGTACGCCAATGGGATATTAAGTCTACACAGACCATAACACATGGACAACCACAACGATGTTGTTCGAAAGTGTTCTTGGATGCAACAGTATCCCTCATACGGTGATAGGATGCCGAACATGACTGTTTCGCTGGTCAGATGCGGTAACTATATTCGTCTACGTCTAACAGTAGAGATGTGCACAAAATTGTAAGCAAGCAGTGTACTAGCAGCTCAGTGCAAGCAGATGTCTTTTTGAGAATCCAATGGAACACGCTGTGCTCCAATCACGACTGTAACGGGTGTTTCAGAAAATATGTTCTTCAAGTAACACTCATAGCAGCCTTGATCGTTTATAGCTTCGACTAGAGACAGTCTGCAAATCGCCAGACGCAAACAAAATCGTTTATTGAAGTGGTTATTAATGTTGGTCCTTACTTCTGTTGGAAACAATTTGTTTTGTCAACATAATATACAGACACCACAGGAACCACACTGATGCTCATAGATTAAGGATAATGCTGATTAATGGTGATACAACGCTGTGGTAGGCGTTTTGCGGGTTAAATCACCTCGGAGTATGACCATGTGGTGCATCTGACCTGCCGTCGTCGCACGGTGGCGCTGGCAGCAGTCCACATACGCAGAGGTGTGTTGGTGCATGTCAGAGTGCGGTCCAGCGAGTAAATGTGCAGACGTTTTCAGCCGTGCTAATGGTGAATGTGTGTTGAAAATGGCTCAAAGAACACATATTTAAGGGGCTCCGGAACGCCCTATACTTGCAATGATAAAATAACGCTTATAAATTACATCTTTCCTCACAAAGTATTTGAGGTAGGAAGTTGAACTTTTTACAGATTATTTATTGGAATATGGGCTACAACTTAACACAGGGATTTTACAAAATTTTAGTTCAGTTATTAAAGATGATTTTTTTTCAATTGTAATGAAAATTCACAACATTTTTTTCAATTTTTTATTTATATATTCAAAAATATACAGTTTTTTGGAAAGAGGCTGTGTTAAATTATGCAGAAGGTACTGTGTAACATTTATTGAAAGTTTGAAACAAATATGTTTGGAAGATCCTTAGAAAACATGTAATTAGTATGAGAAAATAAAAGTTTTGGGAATCGAGCGACAAAGATTGGATTAGCTTTTTAGTGCATTCCAGGTCCATAGGATGGATTATCTTCATCCTCTGCAAACTCCTTCTCCAGCTTCCTCTTGTTCCTCCTCCTGTTTACTGTTGCTTGTATTTCTAGACTCCTTACAGCCCTGTCTGCAGCCCGAAGGCGTTCCTTGTCTAAAGCAAGCATCGCTCGTACCATGTTAGAACCTATCTTCATTCCCATATTTCTAAATACCTTGCACCTTACAATGTTGCCATCATTGAAAGTCGCAACAGCATCATACACACCAAAGTGAATTGTTTCTATTCCAACAAATACAGTCTTGGGGATTCTCGACCATATAACACTATTTACACTTTCATTGGGGTTTTGAGTTTTTCCGTGAATACACTTTTTCAACAGTTCAGGTGCTGCTAAGTCTCTGAAAATAGGTTTTATCACCTCAATTATTGCATGAGGCAGACTATGATTATGAGTGTACACTTCACCAGTTAGCATCCTTTGTTATATTTACACCAACTGTCTTCTTCTTTGGGACACAAGCTATGTTGGGGATTTTCATCGGTTGAAGAAGTATGAAAAAAAAAAGAGTCCAAACAGCCTTCTTCATTTCGTTGACACTTTGTGTATTTTGCCTAATAGCCACTCCATAATAGTTCTGTATTTTGTCAATTACACTGTCAGTTAACCTTCCCTTCCCATCCAACCCTTTACCATCACTGAGTTTTAGTTTTTTGTACGAAGCTTTCAGTCACCGAAGTCTTGTTCCCATTCGCTTCTGTACGTGTCCAATACACTCAAATTTCTGCACTACAACATCATCACCATAGGGCTTCAGTCCTTGAACATGTTTGAAACTTTTAGAATCACCGTCACCAAGGTAATTAACATATCGCACTTTATCACACGCCTCAGAACGCTGGAATATACTGGCAACACCAGCCACTTCCATTCCTCCACTACTGCCACTATAGTTAGCTTTGCAATTATTTTCATGTGTACCTTTATATTTTTGTGGACATCTACAATACTTTGATATTACTGCTACATCTAAAACTTTCCCTGTATACATATTGGTGGCAGATACTACACCATGAAGAGATGTGTGTCCCCATTTATGCCAGGTACCATCGAACGCTGCAGTCAAATCTCTGTTACCATTATTTTCCATTACTGCCTCTTCCACAGCATTCTTCATAGATTCTATACAGACATCTTCTACTTTAGACCCTATTAATTTATTATAGGTCGTAAACTTGGTTGGGGGATTTGGAAGATTCATGATGCCACAGAAAATTGCACCTTCAGTAGCACCCTTACCAACTGAACGCAAGGAATAAACAAATCTAATGTTGTGTTCGTAGATTTTGCTACCATTTTCTTCAGTTGCAGTTACTGCAACACTGTTCCAAAAGGTGGTCATCTATGAACACTTATCACATTTCAGTTGTATTTCACTAGCAAGTCCTACGTGCTTTATTATGGAGAGTTCCAGACCAACTTCACTACAATGAATACATCTTACACAGTTTGAAAAAATTCCTTTGAGAACCGACATATCAAATATTTCATTCACATCCGATTCGCCCATAAAACATTCATAGTTTTCACTCATTGAACCAAGCTTCTTCTGTGATTTTCTTTCCCACTTTGACTGCTATGGGCAGGTGTACTTGAGAGGTTAGGTTCACTAACTTGGTTATCGTCTTTATTGTTTACAGTAATAACACATACCTTTGGCTTTCCAACATTTCTCCTTTTCTTAAAAGCCTTCAGAGGATTTCTAATAACTTTACTTTTACTCATTATTATACTTCAACAAAACAGAGACTCAAGAAACAGAATTAATTACGAATATTTTCGAGATAACGACAGAGTAAATAAACATGAAACAATCGACAATCAAACCAGCGATATATATTGAACCATCACAGGAGAGCCACAACACATACTTTGTCTCACATCACTAAAATGTACCTGATGAACACGGACGTTAATAATAACACCATTTGACAGCAGTTTAACAGCGCCACAGTGGGTCACGCCCATGTAGAACACATTTCAAAAAAAATTTAAAAATAGTTGTAGTCTTCGGAATTGAATAAATTATATATCTATTAAAAGGTAATAGTCTGCAGATTCAGAAAACGCAAAAAAGTAAAAATTGAACTTTTCATGATTTTGAGCCTTTCCGGAGCCCCTTAAGACGTTTTGAGGATTAGAATACTAGGGCGAATGGAGGCTGGTCAAACACAGCAGGTGGTATCACGGGCCCTCCGTGTGCCACAAAGTGTGATCTCAAGATTATGGTAACGATTCCAGCCTCGTTGTGTGGCGCCAAATTCTGCAGCTTTCCTTAATTTATGAGCATGAGTGTAGATTACCAAGTTAATGAATGTGACAGATGAAACTAAGGGTACCTGTAAAACGTATATAAAGGAACCGAATCACGAGTAAATAACTTTGCGCTTATGGAAAAGGAGACCCATTTCACACGTACGTTAGACACTGTACTTAAATTCTCCATCCTAGAGATAGTTCACCACTAACATTGTCAAATGTCTTACTCTGTCAAACACTTTTCTCACGCTGCCAATACTAAGCGCTAATATATCCGGGGCGACCTACATCGCACTAGGAAGAGTCAGCGTTACCGACCACTGAGACGGTTAATGTGATATGTAACACGGGTGTACGTCGGTACAGCGGAGGGTGTGACAGTTCGATCTAGGTTTAAAGGCTAAAGTGAAATCCGCCTGTAAGATTTCGTCACTGTCGCCACTCAAGTCTGCAATCTGAGTAACTCCTTGCAGAAACGAGAAACTACTCCTCCTACCGCCACTAAGTTGTCTTCGTATCAACAACTGAAGGACAAATATCGTATAATAATTTTTTTTTAATTTATAAAGATGGGAGGTGTTGAAACGTCCCCTTAGAAAAATTACACATGACTGTGTTTAAACTGACACACAATATTTTAAGGGCAACGCAATCTGACTTTCAAAAATCCCTACAAGAGAATGGCCCTGACCAAATTAAACTACATGTTTCACAAATCACTTACCTCACAAAAATCTTCGTTACTCGAACTACTGCAGTACAGCGAGCACCACTACAGCCAGCTAAATAAAACATTCAAACTACTAAAGGCACTAACTACTGATAGACATAGTTAGCAAATGAAAGATTTTGATAGAGAACAAACAATGTATTTACCTTAATAGTGTTCAAAAGTCATAAAATATATAGCAGTTCATGACATCCATTCTTACACATGTACTGTTTCTGATGGACACACGTCCAGATCATCCGCTCTCAAAATTCCGCCATCTCTCTCCCCACATCCACCACTGCTGGCGGCTCACCTCCAACTGCGCAACGCTACGCGCTGTTAACAGCCAACAGCCCAACACTACAATAGCAAACAACAATGCAAACCCGCCACAGACTGCACACAGCACAGCCAGTGATTTTCATACAGAGGGCTACGTGGCGTTACCAATAAGAACCTAAACAACCTACTCACAGTGTTATCCTATGCTTGCAGATCCTACTGCGAGCGAGTGTTCCGCGACTGCCGCCTGCAGACGTGCTACGTGCAGTCTCCCGCCTACCCAGGCGTCTACCCCAGGGGGCTGCACTGCCGCTACCACCTTAACACGAGGCTGCCCTTCATCAAGCTCTACATCGAGAACGAGGAGTTCAACATAGACGGCCAGCGCTGCGAGAACATCATGACCTGTCCCATGAGGCCCATCTCGTCGGGCGAGCGCAACTGCCCATACGATTACATCAAAATCTATGACGGCAAGGATGAATCGGCTCCTGTCATAGGTATTTAGCAAGGCATTTATAAGCTACACTTCAGTCTTCGTTAATTTAAGGCACGTGTGAACGAGGAGGTCTGGAATTTCACGTATCTGAAGACCAATATAAGAGAACTGTTCAAAACGAAGTAATGTATCTAACAACATACTTGCTCAAATAATTAAAAGAATTAGATCCTTCAATCACATGCTGCTTGCATTTCTCTTACACCCCTCTGATTAAGAACTGTACACTCACATCTTTTCCTGCATATGCAAATCTGATGTAAATTCACAAAAGATCTCAGACTTTTTGTTGCTAAGTAAAGAACTGACCTCCTCAACTAGTTTTCACACGAAGAATCACATTTTTGGTTAAACGATACCCATAGTTTGTAATTTCACTCTACAATTTGTACCGTCTCAACACTTCCAGAAATATCTATCCTTGAGAAGGGCGATAAAATTTGAAAGCAGCGTTGTAGATCGGGCAGTAACAGCTATGAGTATTAATCTTGGGTACTGATAAATGGCTTCACCTACGCTAAGACCCAAATATTCAGGTGAACATATTACTAAAACATTAAAGCTGAAAAGCTCCGAACTTGGTGCCCGACATTCTGTGTCCGTCAAAACTAAGCGCTGCCAAAAGGCAGTACGTCATTGAATAAATCAGCCGAATGTATGGATTTCAATCTAATACGGTGGATGGGACCGCTTCTCCGGTTTGTACGCAGTCACGGAACAGGGGACGCCACTGTGAGCTGCCTCTTACTTCATTTGAAAAACTTACCCACAGTCAAAACCATATAACACAATAGGTACCTAGATCACCGCCGTTCAACCTATTCTTATTAAAGTCAAGGAAGTATGTGGGCCATACCAGAAGCGATTAACTGAAGAGACAGGGACTTAAATATTTACTCACATTTCTTACCTCCTGCTGGAGGATGGAGAAAACGCCATTATTCGAACTATCAAATTAATAATCTTCCCAGGAAATGTGTGACAGATTTCGAACCTAATACGTTTTATTACCTAGGACCTTTGCTTGATTAAATCGGTCACCGCATTCATACAAATCAAGATGTAGATATGCACTCACTTCAATCCACTTTACAGGCCCAGCTAACGTACAGTACAGAAGAACACTAAGTAACATATATCAATTGTAAGAAACTCTCTGCATTCCGTGACCGTATGCTGGCTGTACATTAAACGTCGAGGAACATCACTGAAGGCTACTGATATTCCACGTCACCTAACTACACTGCGCAACAAAAGTCAAGGATAACTTATTCGGGCTTGTCACTGTCTCAAATTGAGAAGCAGAAGTTTTGAATTTGCTTCGAAGTTGTTTCCAGCCTTCCTCTGTGAAGGTGTTAAAGTGTAGCGCCCAGCAGCATCACGCTCGATCGTGGCGACGCTTCAAACAGCAAGGCGTCGATACGTGCGAAACGAAGTCCACAGCTCAGAAGGTCACGTGAGCTGTAAGGAGAGTTAATGATGTCACATTGATACCATATTTCACCACACTTCTTTCTAACGCCACGGTGGACGTGTCACACAGTGAAAAGGGTGTTACAGCCTTTCTTACCCACGGTTTCCCCTTCCTGTGACATCTCTGCTGTGAAGGTCAGAACCGAGATACCTACAGTTGAAATTACTTGATTTTCTTATTGGTTGCCGAAGGAAAAAATTAGACGCTCCACCGCTACGAATCGACAATAAAAGGCTTCAGGTGGTGACACAAAGGGCGTCAATGAAACAACCCCTTCCCCTCGGGCGGTGATTCCCACACATTTCGGGGTCGAAAACGGAAGATCGCAATGTGATGTCCAACGGGAAGACGTTCTTGACATCCTTGAACACTGCTGACACCTTCGGACGTTGCAAAGGTTCTTGAACACTGTACTGCTGTATCCCCATTGAACGTGATCTCACGCTATTGTAGTACAACGCAACCGCAATTTTGATCTCGGGCACGTGATGGTAGCACTTAAAAGCGTACAAAACCATTCGACGAAGTCTGAACGTGATCCGAAGCAATAAATGTGTGGGGCGGCGGGTTAAGTATTAAGTTGTTGTTGGTTCTATAGTATTGTTGTTCGCCTTCTTACTCACTCGAGCCTGGCAACTATTTTTGTGGTCAGCCAGAGAGCTGCATACTGCACGGCCACATTTTGGTGTAACCCACTGAAAGAAATGTTTCTATTTTCTTTCTACTTATCGGGGTCAGGACTATGCCTATATATGAAGGTATAAAGTTCTAGTTCTAACATGTATTGAGTAAAGTATCTCATGCACAACACTTTGAAAACCACAGTGTTAAATTGACAGTAAATCTCTCAATTCTAATCAGCACAACTAGCAGTTCAGGGGCCACTTCCGCGCTACGTTCCTACCAAATTTTCCTTCGCCTTGACTGCTAATACTCGAATAACTATTTGAAATAAATGCTCGTCACGAAAGTGGAAATAATATTCACCGCTTGTCACGCAGATTTGTAATTATCACGGACGGCACACTAACAGTTATTTTAGCAAAATATAAGCGATCCAGGACCGTGTACAGTCCTCGCTAGTCCACTATCAGTTTTTACCGCAAATACGCTTTTGTCACAGTCCGTCTCTGACGTCATCTGAGGCAGAGCGCAATCCGACGGTTAACAGACGTGGATCTTACAGTGGCTGAGTGCGAAGCGAACCTTTTCTCCTGCTTCGCTTAGCTTCGCAAATTCATGGAGCTTCATGCTCCAGTGAGTTGTAGAATGGGCGGATCACGCCTTTCCTACATCTCCCTGAGGGTGTTGAATGTGGTCTGCTCGTTGGAATCTTCTTCATGGTTGCGTTGCTACTAGTGGGTCTTCTTGCTCATGTTGCGGCGTTCCGTTACACCAGCAACAGGTCTGGCCATCTCGTGGTCGGGCGCCAGTGCACTTGGTTGCCCAAGTTGCGGACGAGGTCGTTCTCCGGCGTCCGCCCGGCCGCATAAAAACGATGCGCCGCTTGCCGGAATCGGTGTTTTAGCATTGGTACTCCTGCTAATCTGTGGAGTTCTCCGATGCTGAAGTCTCGTGACAGGTGAAGCGCTAACCAAAGCACGTTCTTCTGGACCGTCTGCAGCTTTGCAATTGACGGGTTGGCCGCGTTGCCCCATACAACAGCAGCGTACTCTAACACAGGCCTGATTAGTGTCAGGGACAGAGTTATGCCGCCGTGTGGGGTCAGGGTCGTCGCTGGGTTGAGTAAGGGGTATAACAAGCGAAATCTGCCAAGCGCTTTACCCCTTATTTCCCTGATGTGCGCCCTACACGTCAGGCGCCGGTCCAGAGTGACGCCTAGGTAGCGTCCGGTGTTCGACCATGGGATGGGACCTTCCATGATGCTGAGTGGCTGCAGGTCGGCAGGAATCTTCTTCCTTGTGAAGATCACCGCCTGGCTTTTGGCTCCTTTAAACCTGAGCCGCCATTTGGTAGCCCAAGCTCCAAGGACGTCGCAAGCCGATTGCAGGCGGCGACGCATCAGCCTGGAGTTGATGCTTCTTCGTAGAGCGCCGTATCGTCCGCGTAGGGCGCAACGTGCATGAGCTGCCTCTTCTGGACGTCGGTGGCGCCTTCTCTCCTGCCTCTCTGGCTGTATTTATATATGTGCCGCACCGGACGGCCAAGGGAATATCTGTTGTTATCTGTCTTGTGCACATTGCAGCAGCCTCTGTACGACCGCTGCCTTGCACACATAATTTTTAATAACAAAGTTATCAATTAATTTCGAATCTTCTTATTTTTACATGCATTCGCGTAAGTTGTTTGAAAGCACAGAAAAAGTTTCAGCTCGCTTGAACTGAAAACATTACCTTCTATAATTTTTATACTGGAAGTAACGGTAGATCGTTACCTCTGAACCATACCTTTACTAGAACTAGTACTGGATGTTATTATTACTGCGGTTCTAAAATTTGGTATAACTCTATTATTTAGTAGGTTTTATCATGCGCTGTAACCAAAATTTTCTACTATTAAAATTGCGGGTACTTAATTTATTTTAGTGACAAATTTGGTTTTTCATTAAATTGATCAAAAACTATAAAAGGTAGCTTAACGTGATATCTTAGTTATTATTTTTACGGTGAACTGAAGCATAAAACAAATTCTTACGTTTTTAAATTCAATATTCAGCGCCTTCAATTTTATTGAAACGTGAATTCCGGCTGTAATTTTAATTCTTTTGCTTTGAAACTTGCACCGTGCATTTCGTACCTCCAGAGGCACATTCTGACCAAATTCTGACTTTCTAGCTTTATTATTTAGCGCCATTCATTTTTTCTTAAAACTGTTTTTTTGATGGAAGCCATTGGTTTCATTACATTAAGATTTGATACTCAAAATGTCATTACAATAAAATATATATTGACAAATTTTCAAATGGAAATTTTGCCTTTTAATTTTATACTTAGTTATAGAACGATCTTGTGTGCTACGCGTAGCGCGTTAAGGTGACGTGGTTCTGCTAGCAGTGAACTGGGGTAAGTCCCGGCGCCCTCGCTCGCCCTTGTATCTTACAAACGATACAGCGCTTGTTTCGCTTCAAATAGTACTTAGGTATGCTTTTTAAACTCTCCTGTTTCCCGCCCTCCGGTCAAGTGATCACGTGGGAGTGCAACATTAATAAGTTCCTGACTAAAAGGGCAAAGGGTCCTTCTAGCATCTCCCTGGTTTGGCAACACTCTCGGTGCAACCCGACGCACCTTCATTGAGCACGTTACAAATGTACATGTCAGAAATTCAGACACCAATCAGCCTGACGGCTGCTCTAGCGCCTGAGGTACAGGCAACCACTTTGACACTCCTGGGTGCGGTTTGTCTATCTTCAGGCGCTACAGCAGCTGCCAGGATGACTCATGTGGAAGGTTGTGACAGGTACACTCCTGGAAATTGAAATAAGAACACCGTGAATTCATTGTCCCAGGAAGGGGAAACTTTATTGACACATTCCTGGGGTCAGATACATCACATGATCACACTGACAGAACCACAGGCACATAGACACAGGCAACAGAGCATGCACAATGTCGGCACTAGTACAGTGTATATCCACCTTTCGCAGCAATGCAGGCTGCTATTCTCCCATGGAGACGATCGTAGAGATGCTGGATGTAGTCCTGTGGAACGGCTTGCCATGCCATTTCCACCTGGCGCCTCAGTTGGACCAGCGTTCGTGCTGGACGTGCAGACCGCGTGAGACGACGCTTCATCCAGTCCCAAACATGCTCAATGGGGGACAGATCCGGAGATTTTGCTGGCCAGGGTAGTTGACTTACACCTTCTAGAGCACGTTGGGTGGCACGGGATACATACGGACGTGCATTGTCCTGTTGGAACAGCAAGTTCCCTTGCCGGTCTAGGAATGGTAGAACGATGGGTTCGATGACGGTTTGGATGTACCGTGCACTATTCAGTGTCCCCTCGACGATCACCAGTGGTGTACGGCCAGTGTAGGAGATCGCTCCCCACACCATGATGCCGGGTGTTGGCCCTGTGTGCCTCGGTCGTATGCAGTCCTGATTGTGGCGCTCACCTGCACGGCGCCAAACACGCATACGACCATCATTGGCACCAAGGCAGAAGCGACTCTCATCGCTGAAGACGACACGTCTCCATTCGTCCCTCCATTCACGCCTGTCGCGACACCACTGGAGGCGGGCTGCACGATGTTGGGGCGTGAGCGGAAGACGGCCTAACGGTGTGCGGGACCGTAGCCCAGCTTCATGGAGACGGTTGCGAATGGTCCTCGCCGATACCCCAGGAGCAACAGTGTCCCTAATTTGCTGGGAAGTGGCGGTGCGGTCCCCTACGGCACTGCGTAGGATCCTACGGTCTTGGCGTGCATCCGTGCGTCGCTGCGGTCCGGTCCCAGGTCGACGGGCAGTGCACCTTCCGCCGACCACTGGCGACAACATCGATGTACTGTGGAGACCTCACGCCCCACGTGTTGAGCAATTCGGCGGTACGTCCACCCGGCCTCCCGCATGCCCACTATACGCCCTCGCTCAAAGTCCGTCAACTGCACATACGGTTCACGTCCACGCTGTCGCGGCATGATACCAGTGTTAAAGACTGCGATGGAGCTCCGTATGCCACGGCAAACTGGCTGACACTGACGGCGGCGGTGCACAAATGCTGCGCAGCCAGCGCCATTCGACGGCCAACACCGTGGTTCCTGGTGTGTCCGCTGTGCCGTGCGTGTGATCATTGCTTGTACAGCCCTCTCGCAGTGTCCGGAGCAAGTATGGTGGGTCTGACACACCGGTGTCAATGTGTTCTTTTTTCCATTTCCAGGAGTGTATATATGTAACCCGCTCAATAAACCTTCGTGTGTACCATCAAAGCTTTTTCCGAACTGGCGGGTTTTAGAGGTATGATTTGCTGTTTTATTCACACATATGTCAATGTTGCGCCTTCGCCTGATAACGCCACAGGAGGATGCAAAAGAGAAAGGTTGAGAAAGCATAATTACCTTTCACTGCTTCAGATCACCTTCAAATCTCGTCGAGTGTTTCTGAACAGCTCCTAGTGGTTCCCATTTGTACGCGAGAACAAAATCTACAGTCTCGCTGCACTCAAGATGGGCGTGATCACGTTCAACAGGGATGCAACCCCAAAATGTCCTACGAGAACGACTGAAACGACTGAGGGTGTCAACAGTGCCAAAGAATGCCCAGAATATCTTTCGGTTGCTCGTTGCACTGCGGACTGTTGTTTTCGACCACGAAATACATGTGAATCAACGACCCAGGGAAAGGGGTGGTTTCATTAATGCCCTCAGAGGCCTTTTCTTGTCGATTCTTAGCAAATGTGTGTCTGAAATGTTTCCCTCGGCCACTCATCAGGAAACTGCGTGATTTCAACGCTGGGGGTCACGGTTCCGACCTCTACCACAGAGACGTCAAAAGAAGGAGTGAAATGTGGGTCAGATGGGGTGTGACTACCTGCAAGTGGTGTGACACATCCGCGATGGCTTTGCGCGAAACTGTTGTGAAACTTGATGCCAGTGTGACGTCATTGACTCACCTCACAGGTCACATGAACTTCTTAGCTGCGGCCTTTTTTTCATAGCGTCGAAACCTTGCAGTCTGAGGAGTCACTGTGTCCGACGGTGACGTCACAGGGTATCACTCGCTTCATTACAAAGGAAGGTTGTGGGCACCTTTGAGCGAAATCTGAAACTTACGTGTCGCAATGGGAGTCATTTATGATGTTCGAAAATGTGATCTTTTAATTCTACTATGCAGTGTAGAAACGGCGACACAGTACGGTGTTCTCTTCTACGTACTTGGCTGGGTGTGTTGAGTTTGCAGAATGCGTGGTACTAATAGTAGCTACGAAATAAAGTAATTCGGCAATTAAATATCCTACGAAAGCTCAGTTATGTGGTAACCCATATAGGCTCTTAGATTAAAAGTTAGTTAGGTTTATCTTATGCATTTGGGATGTGTTTCAACAATGCAACCGTTATGGATAGGGAGGTTGATGCAGGTTACCTAGTCACGACTTTTTGCGTCGACAAAGCTGTTCTGTCATGGGCTGAATATCTATCAAGTGACTAGAGACTGATGATAATATGATTACATGTAAGGAAAACTGGTTTAGAGATTACTTGCAGGTCGTTGTCAAATCTGGGACACAAGTGAAAACTACTAAATTTAGTAGGAATCTACCAAAAAACTATTATATTAATATAATTAATATAATCGCTGTTACTTCATTCATTTGCTTGTCATGATATTCTGACGCTAAAATGTATATCATTTGAAGTGAACAGAACATGAGTCGTTTAGCAAAGTGAAAATAGCAACTGGTTTACAGACAACGTGGACATACTTTTATCACCAGGAATATCGAAGCATCTGATGTGACACTGTCACATATAATGAAATTTAACATGTCATAGTTTATAATTGGCATAAATGGCGTATTGCAACAACAAAAACGTCTTGCATATAATAATAAAGAATATGTCAATCATCTCATGATGGTACGTGAGAGAAGAACCAAAATTTATTATATATATGACTACGATTATGAAATCACTAGGGGTAGGATTTAAAAATTACAGACAGTTTGGCATTTAAATAAATAGTTTGCTCAATTTTTTTGTATCTCAACATAGCAAGTGCTTGCAGTATTCGCTAAATCCAACAACGAGCTTTAAGTAGTCAATTACCGCAAAACGCATTGTTCTCCTATCTACACAGTCCGGTTCTGGTATCAAATAAGAGTGAGTATAGCATTCGAGGTGTCTAGAAATGAACCGGTAGCATAATGCTATACAAACGGTACTTCACTGACATACGTTCGAAACTGTTCCTGCGGAAAATTGTTTTTCTTCATTTTTGCAGCATTGGCATGCGTACTACTATCGAGTACATCACGGCTGACAAGGATACTGTAAAATTATGAATGTAATGACACCAGCACACTTCTGTATTTTCTTATGGATAACATTTAACGTGTTTTCGTTGTTCGCGCGTTCTGATGTGCGGTAGTTTTCACTTGGGAATTATTCATTTTACATCCTACAAGCAGTGTGTGCAATAATTCATTCCGAATATTTCAGAATTAAATGCATCTTTTATTACTAAACACTCTGTTTGTTATGCTGCCGAGCAGTTAAGTAAACTGGCTTTTATTGTAACACTAATGCACCCATTTTTGTTTTAATTTGCTGCTATACGTCTAAACATATTACGATAGGCGACTGCGCTTTTTTATTACCGCCATTCATCACTTTTATGGCCCCATATTTTTTCCGACTAGCAAACAATTGCAGCTTTTTGGCTGGTCTTGTACCGCACAGACCGGCTGTCTGCAACCCATGGTCATCGACCCCTGCCAACGTAACGCTAACGAACGCTCCGACGCATTAATCCTCCCTTGGGTGTTCCGTCCATGCTTGAACGATCCGTCTTCACCCAAAACTCGCCAACAAATCATGGACTAAATTAAAATGTTCGGAGACATTAAGAGTAACTCCGGGTATTAGGGGAAGTTAACGTTCTAGAAGCTTCTCTACCGCTGCGACGACTCGGAACACAACTTCTAACTTCATAAGTTCTCTGGCAGCCAAGTTCTTATTAAATTAACTGGGGTCCCCCTTGAGCAGCAGGAGCTGTGAAAATGAGCTTAACGGAAGACGTAGCACTGAATCTGAAAATAAATTGTCTTTAAATCTACGGCACTGACAGTGGAGGATGCATGTATAATTTACATCGGTACAAGGAAGAGCTACGTGTACTGTATAAGTTTTGAATTACACGATATACTTTCAATTGCTCGATATACTTCAATAGATATCATAATAGATCTCAGAGATCTTTCTTATTGGAAGTGTGAGTTCTTAGAAGCGCCGCTTGTTTGAATCAGAAGAGACAACAAGTGATTTTCAAAGAAGGACGAATAGAGAAATCTGTTATTTGAAGCCGAAATGATTAACTATTTTATAGGTGAATGATGGAGAAGGATTTAGGTGTAGATCTTTGGGCCTCAGTACCATCCAAGACTTGTACGTATTGTTCGTCCATCTGGCCTCTTGTAGTTGATCAGTGACTCGTCTGAGATATGCAGCTCTATCCAGCAAATTATAATTAAGTTTGATACATCGTCTCAGTTAGCTTCTGGTCGTAAATTAAATCGCAATCGTTTTGTATTTCCCCAGTAGTTACGCAGTTGTACAGGTATTTTCATAATCTAGTTTTATTCACGTTTCAAACAGAATGGTTATCAAATCTGTGAATTCCATCACACGACTGAAATGTTTAAGCTTTTGGTAACAAATCATTTAATTATTGAAACCGGCTCAAAACTAAACTTTTCATAGAAAATGAGCTCCAATTCTTATAAATATTGAAAGGAGGACCTAGTTTACGTTCACGGTATTTAAGAGGGTAAGAGTATTGTAACAGTAATGGTCATTACAGAAGAAGGAACCACTCCACATTTTTATGCTTAGGTTAACGGACTGCATGTATCAGAGCTACTGGTAAACCTCGCAGAACAGAATAACGAAGTATGTACTAGCAATTACGTAGTTATTGGTCCAGTTTATTACCGTTTAACAATTTTGAGTCTGCTGCCTTAAAATATCCTACGACATCCTTTTATTCATATAAATTTACATGCAGAGAGCCATCTGAAGTGCAGTATTATATTCTATAAGCCCTGAATCACGCGATAGGGTGAAGATCGAACGGAATCTCGCATAGACGCATATAAACAGTATTTCACACTTTCAGCACTAATTCGCCTCAAGAAAGTTACAGAAAAATCCTTGCAATGTATGTCATCATGCCTTTGGAACCATAGCCCTATAACTATGTCTGATCTATAAATTTACATCGTTTCTCTACTGCCCTATTCACGTGTTCGTTAAACTTTATTGCCTGTGTTGGGTGCTCAGCGATTGAGTGTTAAACTATCACATCATCCAATCTTCCTGGGTTGACTGTTCCTATATAATGGAAACTCCCCCACCCCCCGCACCTCCCTCACATTTAGTGGTGAAACAGCAAAATGGAAACCCCATCAAAACCTGAACACAGATCAAGCATGAAAACAGGTAGGAGGTGTACCGAACTGTGAAAAACGAAACCAAATGTAAACCGTGAGCTATCCAAGCGGAAGATATACAGCAGAGAGCGAATAATAACAGCAATGACGTCGTGCTTATGTGGTCGCGGTGTTGGACTACCAATGTGAAAATCCGTGTTCAAATCTCTCTCGTGCCCATAATTTTCACAAAATTATGGACTGTTCGTCTGGTCATCGACGAGTCTGTTTGCCATTTCCTAATCTGTGTTAGCGTCGTGGTGTAATGTCCGTTCCCAGCAGCCCGGTGTAAGAAAGGGATCTCTAGACGTACGTTCCCACCTTCCTTTCCTACGTAAGTAGCACATATTATAACTCTTGCGTTCTGTTTTGGAAGTTTTGACCCTTGACTTCCTTTGTTGTAACATAGTTCACATCCTTTTACAAGTTGTTTTCATTTCTGTTAGACGTCTACGTGGCATCTCGCATGCTCTCACTATTCGATTGCGACGGCAATACATTGTTATCATATGACTCATAATCTATAACCATTGTATAGTATGATAATTGCCAAGATTACAGAAGGAGAAGAGACATACCAATGAGCGGACGGAAAGTTCATAATTTTGTGAAAAAAAAAATAAGGGCACGAGGAGGATTTTAATGTGGATCTTTCACTTTGCAGTCCAACACCGTCACCACACAACCACGACTCCGTGATTGTGACAATTCGCTTGCCATTTCACATCTTTAGCTTGGGCCGTTCACTGTACCACTTCTTTTTTTCGTGCTTGATCTTCTGTGTTCACGTATTGACGGGTTATCCACTAGGCCACTATACAACTAAATCTGGGGGGGGGGGGGGTGAGTAGATGGAGAGTTTCTCTTGTAAGAGCAGCATTGTCAGTATAAGATTTTCGACCCTCTCTAATAGTTTTTTGGTGGGAAATGTGATCATGTTGCTGATGGTAATGACCTTCAGTTCTTCGTGTATGTCTCTTACACTTAACCAAAGTGGAGCCATCAGTATAAGTCGGAAACATCTGTTTCGAACTGAATTAACAGTGGACTGGCATGGAGTGCGAGACGGACTACGGTACGTCGTTGCTAAGCGCCTTATAAACCCTAAGTTTGTTGGTGACGATCACGTTTGTGTTTCACAGCAGAGGTAGTAAGGAGTGAATGTGTTTGAAATTGCTTAAACCACTCTCAAACCGGGATATTCTAGTGATATGCAGAATAAAATACGTAGGCACCAAGGAATACGTTCGATAAACATCTGAAACTAATCACACAACGCTAATTTTCACACTATTTAACGCATCAGACGAGATAAGAGGCGGCATTTCATTAAATAATTTGGAATGGATCTACTTAACTTAATAACTTTTCGAAGGGAATATGCTGTCCTACCATCTGTTAGCTTCTCCGCTGTGAGGCAGCTTCCCCAGTTGTGTAGCCATCAGTTCACAGTGCCGAAATTTGTTAACTGTATGAAAGATAGTATAACAGAAGACAGGTACCTCTCACACACAATAATGATAACGGTTCAATGAGAAAGTGTTAAAACGTGCTTCACATAAGCCCCCAGTGACACAGCAACAGACTTCTGACCTTACTCAATTCCTGTAAACTACTTAGCATGCAAAGACGTATTACCTAATATCGTAGTCAAGCTGCAACCGTATCTCACTAGCTCGTACTTGAAGCAAATTTAAGTAAAACATCAATAAAAGGAAGCATATTTTAGCCGGCCGGTGTGGCCGAGCGGTTCTAGGCGCTTCAGTCTGGGACCAGGTGACCGCTACGGTCGCAGGTTCGAATCCTGCCTCGGGTATGGATGTGTGTGATGTCCTTAGGTTAGTTAGGTTTAAGTAGTTCTACGTTCCAGGGGACTGATGACCTCAGCTGTTAAGTCCCATAGTGCTCAGAGTCATTTGAACCATTTTGAAGCATATTTTAGGAAACCAGATGGTGACAAATGTTACTCATACACTCTAAGACGTAGTCCATACGGACGATTCCTTCATAGAGCGTCGTTTTCTCTCTCTTATTCATCGCTAAGAACTCGTACATAGCTTACAACTTCGGGGCGATAATTGTATCCGCTTTACTCATTACAAAATCCAGAGTCTGTTGTCTTGAAAGTAATGCCAAGTCACCTATAAAAAGTAACCTTGCACTCTATAAATATATTGAGCACTAAGCCTACTACAAAACCATTACTCACTACAGAACCAAGATGCTGTATCTGTAAAAGTAATCGAACGTCGCCCATACGAAAGTAACCTTGCACTCTATAAATACATTATTGTTCACATTGTTATTCATCACCACCACGAAACACTTGGAGGAATTGAATCCCGTGTGGTTTGAAACACAAACGTCACCGCAAAATAGGACATGAAGAGTGGCTAACGGTCGGATGGCTTGACAATTTCTAATGGTTATGTGAAAAATTCTTATGGTTGCGCCCTATGTCCCTAGAGTTGACCCAGACGCTAAACCATGGAGAAAGTCATCAAACACGCATTATTATATGGAGGTTGATCATTATGCCAAGCTGTGCTTATCTCTGGAGGTTCAAATTTTGAAAGATATGGGAAGTGTGTTTTTTGAGTATCATTCGACCACGTAAGAACCTGATGTAGCTTTATGCACTTGCACTATCACAAATAAAACGTAGCGCCTCAGTAACAGTGGTAATTGGAACAAAAACTTACTTCCTGTTATTTTGTCGAATACTTACATTTCTGACACCGTTGCAGTGTACAAAATACAAGTGGACTCCATTTAGAACTGATAACTTCATATTTCTACGTCTTTTCATGTTCATATTAGATTTGTTGTTGTAGTTTACATTTGCTGTGGACAAAACCGCAAACAATTAACATTAAAAACAATGAATTTAATAGAAATATGACCAGCTCTCGGAAGATGAAGGTGTCGGCTAGTAACTGGTAACCGTATTCATTTGTCTCTGTATGACGTTTTCATCTCGAAAATACGTCTTTCTCATTGGCAACTATAGCCACTCACCTGGTTTAATGCGGTCCTCCGTGAAGTCCTATCCTGCACTAAACTCTTCATCTCAGAGTAGACCTTGCACCCTACGTCTTCAGATATTTGTTGGATATATTCAAATCCCCGTTTTCCCATAAAATTTTTACTTTATACAGATCACTCTAGTTCCGTGAAGGTTACTCCCTGATGTCATAGCACATGTACGATAATCCCGTCCCCTCTTCTTGTCAGTGTTTCCCATATGTGTCTTTCTTTGCCGAGTCTGCGGACAACCTCCTCATTCCTTACCCTATCAGTCCACTTAATTCCCAACGTTCTTCTGTAGACCCTCATCTAAAACGTTTCGTTTCTGTTGTGTCCGTGATTCACTACCATACAGTACTGTTCTCCAAACGTACATCATCAGAAATTTCTTCGTCAAATTAAAGTGTTTGT
The DNA here is from genome assembly GCF_023898315.1 of Schistocerca nitens. Classification (NCBI taxonomy): domain Eukaryota; kingdom Metazoa; phylum Arthropoda; class Insecta; order Orthoptera; family Acrididae; genus Schistocerca; species Schistocerca nitens. The sequence goes on from NC_064615.1 coordinate 422,530,433, forward strand.
TTGGTACCAGTAGACTTTTCATGGTGAGGAATGCGTTCTGTGAGTGTGTTAGTCTGCTTTCTTTTGTCATCCTTGTTTCATCCGTCACGTGCTTTTCGCTGCCTGTGTAGTTGAATTCCTTAACTTCACCTTCTTGATGATCACCAGTTTTGATGTCAAGTTTCTCGCTATCTTCATTTCTGTTACATCTCATTACTTTTGTCGTTTTTCAGTTGACGCTCAGTCTATATTCCGTACTAATTGGTCAATGCATTCCTTTCGACAGATCCTGTAATTCTCTTTCATTTTCGTTGAAGATAGCATTACCACCAGCGAATTTTGTAAGTGATATCGTTTCACCCTGACTTTTTATTTCTACTTTTCAATCTTTCTTTTATTTCGGTCATTGTTTCTTCTGTGTATAGATTGCACAGCGGGAGGAAAGACTATATGCTACTGCTACGGAGTTTGTAGTTCGAGCACTTCGTTCGTGGTCTTCCAGTCTTATTTTTCCTACTTTGCTCTTGTACGTGGTGTACATCACCCACCTTCCCCAATAACTTACTATTTTTTTCCTAACCTTTCACCATTATTGCTCGATATTGTACTGTCGAACGATTTTCTAGATCGACTAATCCTATGCGGGTGTCTTGACTTTTCTTCAATCATGCTTCATTATCAAGTGCAATCTCAGAACTGTGCCTCTGATGCCTTTACCTCTTCAAATGCCCCACTGATCGTCACCTAACAGATGATCAAATCTGTTTTCCATTTTTCCGTACATTATTCTTGTCAGCTGTTTGTGTGCATGCTCCATTAAGCTTAAAACTTTTGTAATAAAGTATTTATTTTATAATTTATTTTCTAATTAGTCTCATTATTTTTTGCGATGATGCAGTAGCATCAGAATACATTCCAAATTACTTGTACTCAAGTTAGCTACATACAAAGAGAGATAGATTGTATTTTTTCATTTTCCTGATGAATATCAGATTTCGTGCTCAGAAATTTTTCGCTTTCCACTTTTCATACGGTGTAACGAAGTAGCAAAAATATAGAAGGTCCGAGTCTCGGTACGGCACACAGTTTTATCTGCCAGGAATTATTTAGCAAGAATATATTTAATTTATAATTTGGCTCATTATTTTTCCTTTTTGATGCTGTGGGGAGCAACTTATTTGTGTATTATCAGAATATTCTCAATTTTTTTATTCAATTTAGTTATGTACAAATACAGATGCACGCCAGGTGTCACACCAACGCCATCCTCCGTTGACGTTAGTTAATCCTCGATACCACAAACGCCGAAAGGTTTGCCTAAGTAGAACACTAAAGGGCGCTCCACACCAACAAGGAGGAGACCCTGCTATAAATAAGACCAGCGCTTGAAATCATACGCTTTGCGTCTATAACTCGTCGTATAGCTTGTCGCCAGAAAACTTACTTGCTGTAGGAGCGGTGCTGGGTTAGATTTCGGGTCTCGAGGAAGGTGCCAGTTTAGAAGATTGATTGTCCCTGACCGAAAGAATTTATACAAGCGCCAAAGCATATCAATATACGAACATACGACAGCCAGTTTATTAACAACACATTCGTGATTCACAGTTGGCAGTATTACATAAATGCTATCACATCTTTGACTGCCACAAAGAACAATGAATACAATGAATATCACAAATGATTTTCATTTAAACCTATGTTATAAACTGGCAGATATTTGTTGTTGTGGTCTTGAGTCCTGAGACTGGTTTGATGCAGCTCTCCATGCTACTCTATCCTGTGCAAGCTTCTTCATCTCCCAGTACCTACTGCAACCTACATCCTCCTGTTTCTGTTTAGGGTATTCATCTCTTGTCTCCCTCTACGACTTTTACCATCCACGCTGCCCTCCAATACTAAATTGGTGATCCCTTGATGCCTCAGAACATTCCCTACCAACCGATCCCTTCTTCTAGTCAAGTTGTGCCACAAACGTCTCTTCTCCCCAAGGCTATTCAATACCTCCTCATTAGTTATGTGATCGACCCATCCAATCTTCAGTATTCTTCTGTAGCACCACATTTCGAAAGCTTCTATTCTCTTCTTGTCCAAACTATTTATCGTTCACGTTTCACTTCCATACATGGCAACATTCCATACAAATACTTTCAGAAACGACTTCCTGACACTTAAATCTATACTCGATGTTAACAAATTTCTCTTCTTCAGAAATGCTTTCCTTGCCAGATGTTTGTAACTGCATTATTAATAATACAAATGTTCAAATGCATGTCCGCCTTGTTGGATGCATTAATGTAAGAGCCTTTCGGTATTGACATGGAATCTCGTAACATTTCTGATGGTATTGAAGAGCAAGCATGACATACTCTTTCTTTTAAAACATCTGAGTTTTTCGGTTCAGTTTCGTAAACCTTGGCTTTGATATAACCCCATAAGAAATCCAAGGGCGTTAAATCAGGTTATCTCGCTGGCCATCGAATGGAACCACCACGACTCTCCACCGTTTAGGGTACACATTGTTCTGATACTCCCTAAACCCCCTACAATAATCGGGGGTACATAATGGTGCTGATATCAATGAATAACAGATAAATGAAGTGGGATGTTTTCTAGGAGATCCCTAAATTTAGCTCACCAGTTACTTTGGGAGCCAAATGAACTGGTCCATTGATGAAGATGGGACCTCCTAGAATACCGTTCCATACGTTAACACACCAGCGCGCCTCCGAATGGTCATAACCAGTGAAGATTTTCAGGAGCCCGGTTATGTATATTGTGTCTATTCTACATCTACATCTACATTTATACTCCGCAAGCCACCCAACGGTGTGTGGCGAAGGGCACTTTACGTGCCACTGTCATTACCTCCCTTTCCTGTTCCAGTCGCGTATGGTTCGCGGGAAGAACGACTGTCTGAAAGCCTCCGTGCGCGCTCTAATCTCTCTAATTTTACATTCGTGATCTCCTCGGGAGGTATAAGTAGGGGGAAGCAATATATTCGATACCTCATCCAGAAACGCACCCTCTCGAAACCTGGCGAGCAAGCTACACCGCGATGCAGAGCGCCTCTCTTGCAGAGTCTGCCACATGAGTTTGTTAAACATCTCCGTAACGCTATCACGGTTTCCAAATAACCCTGTGACGAAACGCGCCGCTCTTCTTTGGATCTTCTCTATCTCCTCCGTCAACCCGATCTGGTACGGATCCCACACTGATGAGCAATACTCTAGTATAGGTCGAACGAGTGTTTTGTAAGCCACCTCCTTTGTTGATGGACTACATTTTCTAAGGACTCTCCCAATGAATCTCAACCTGGTACCCGCCTTACCAACAATTAATTTTATATTATCATTCCACTTCAAATCGTTCCGCACGCATACTCCCAGATATTTTACAGAAGTAACTGCTACCAGTGTTTGTTCCGCTATCATATAATCATACAATAAAGGATCCTTCTTTCTATGTATTATCAATACATTACATTTGTCTATGTTAAGGGTCAGTTGCTACTCCCTGCACCAAGTGCCTATCCGCTGCAGATCTTCCTGCATTTCGCTGCAATTTTCTAATGCTGCAACTTCTCTGTATACTACAGCATCATCCGCGAAAAGCCGCATGGAACTTCCGACACTATCTACTAGGTCATTTATATATATTGTGAAAAGCAATGGTCCCATAACACTCCCCTGTGGCACGCCAGAGGCTACTTTAACGGCTGTAGACGTCTCCCCATTGATAACAACATGCTGTGTTCTGTTTGCTAAAAACTCTTCAATCCAGCCACACAACTGGCCTGATATTCCGTAGGCTCTTACTTTGTTTATCAGGCGACAGTGCGGAACTGTATCGAACGCCTTCCGGAAGTCAAGAAAAATAGCATGTACCTGCGAGCCTGTATCTAATATTTTCTGGGTCTCATGAACAAATAAAGCGGGTTGGGTCTCACACGATCGCTGTTTCCGGAATCCATGTTGATTCCAACATAGTAGATTCTGGGTTTCCAAAAATGACATGATACTCGAGCAAAAAACATGTTCTAAAATTCTACAACAGATCGACGTCAGAGATATAGGTCTATAGTTTTGCGCATCTGCTCGACGACCCTTCTTGAAGACTGGGACTACCTGTGCTCTTTTCCAATCATTTGGAACCTTCCGTTCCTCTAGAGACTTGCGGTACACGGATGTTAGAAGGGGGGGGGGGGGAAGTTCTTTCGCGTATTCTGTGTAGAATCGAATTGGTATCCCGTCAGGTCCAGTGGACTTTCCTCTGTTGAGTGATACCAGTTGCTTTTCTATTCCTTGGACACTTATTTCGATGTCAGCCATTTTTTCGTTTGTGCGAGGATTTAGAGAAGGAACTGCAGTGCGGTCTTCCTCTGTGAAACAGCTTTGGAAAAAGGTGTTTAGTATTTCAGCTTTACGCGTGTCATCCTCTGTTTCAATGCCATCATCATCCCGGAGAGTCTGGATACGCTGTTTCGAGCCACTTACTGATTTAACGTAAGACCAGAACTTCCGAGGATTTTCTGTCAAGTCGGTACATAGAATTTTACTTTCGAATTCACTGAACGCTTCACGCATAGCCCTCCTTACGCTAACTCTGACATCGTTTAGCTTCTGTTTGTCTGAGAGGTTATGGCTGCGTTTAAACTTGGAGTGAAGCTCTCTTAGCTTTCGCAGTGGTTTCCTAATTTTGTTGTTGTACCACGGTGGGTTTTTCCCGTCCCTCACAGTTTTACTCGGCACGTACCTGTCTAAAACGCATTTTACGATTGCCTTGAACTTTTTCCATAAACACTCAACATTGTCAGTGTCAGAACAGAATTTTCATTTTGATCTGTTAGGTAGTCTTAAATCTGCCTTCTATTACTCTTGCTAAACAGATAAACCTTCCTCCCTTTTTTATATTCCTATTAACTTCCATATTCAGGGATGCTGCAACGGCCTTATGATCACTGATTCCCTGTTCTGCACATACAGAGTCGAAAAGGTCGGGTCTGTTTGTTATCAGTAGGTCCAAGATGTTATCTCCACAAGTCGGTTCTCTGTTTGATTGCTCGAGGTAATTTTCGGATGTGCACTCAGTATAATGTCACTCGATGCTCTGTCCCTACCACCCGTCCTAAACATCTGAGTGTCCCAGTCTATATTCGGTAAATTGAAATCTCCACCTAAGACTATAGCATGCTGAGAAAATGTATGTGAAATGTATTCCAAACTTTCTCTCAGTTGTTCTGCCACTAATGCTGCTGAGTCGGGAGGTCGGTAAAAGGAGCTAATTATTAACCTAGCTCAGTTGTTGAGTGTAACCTCCACCCATAATAATTCACAGGAACTATCCACTTCTACTTCACTACAGGATAAACTACTACTAACAGCGACTAACACTCCACCACCGGTTGCATGCAATCTATCCTTTCTAAACACCGTCTGTACCTTTGTAAAAATTTCGGCAGAATTCATCTCTGGCTTCAGCCAGCTTTCTGTACCTATAACGATTTCAGCTTCGGTGCTTTCTATCAGCGCTTGAAGTTCCGGTACTTTACCAATGCAGCTTCGACAGTTTACAATTACAATACAGATTGCTGCTTGGTCCCCGCATGTCCTGACTTTGCCCCGCACCCGTTGAGGCTGTTGCCCTTTCTGTACTTGCCCAAGGCCATCTAACCTAAAAAACCGCCCAGCCCACGCCACACAACCCCTGCTACCCGTGTAGCCGCTTGTTGCGTGTAGTGGACTCCTGACCTATCCAGCGGAACCCGAAACCCCACCACCCTATGGCGCAAGTCGAGGAATCTGCAGCCCACACGGTCGCAGAACCGTCTCAGCCTCTGATTCAGACCCTCCACTCCGCTCTGTACCAAAGGTCCGCAGTCAGTCCTGTCGACGATTCTGCAGATGGTGAGCTCTACTTTCATCCCGCTAGCGAGACTGGCAGTCTTCACCAAATCAGATAGCCGCCGGAAGCCAGAGAGGATTTCCTCGATCCATAGCGACACACATCATTGGTGCCGACATGAGCGACCACCTGCAGATGGGTGCACCCTGTACCCTTCATGGCATCCGGAAGGAACCTTTCCACATCTGGAATGACTCCCCCCGGTATGCACACCGAGTGCACATTGGTTTTCTTCCCCTCTCTTGCTGCCATATCCCTAAGGGGCCCCATTACGCGCCGGACGTTGGAGCTCCCAACTACCAGTAAGCCCACCCTCTGCGACCGCCCGGATCTTGCAGACTGATGGGCAACCTCTGGAACAGGACAAGTAGCCATGACAGGCCAAAGATCAGTATCAGCCTGAGACAGAGGCTGAAACCGGTTCGTCAGACAAACTGGAGAGGCCTTCCGTTCAGCCCTCCGGAATGCCTTTCGCCCCCTACCACACCTTGAGACGATCTCCCACTCTACCATAGGTGAGGGATCAGCCTCAATGCGGGCAGTATCCCGGCCAACCACAGTCGTAGTCCGATCGGGGGATGCGTGGGATGAGCTGGCCGTCCCCGACAAACCCCCATCCGGACCCCCACAGTGATGCCCATTGGCAACAGCCTCAAGCTGTGTGACCGAAACCAACACTGCCTGAAGCTGGGAACGAAGGGATGCCAACTCAGCCTGCATCCGAACACAGCAGTTGCAGTCCCTATCCATGCTAAAAACTGTTGTGCAAAGAACGTCTGAACTAATCTACAGAGGGCGCAAACAAATCGACACAAAATTTAAACGGTTATTAAAATACAAGATTGCCTAGTAAATGCAGTAATGCTGCTACTTGCGCACTGCTGACACACTGCTCGGCGGCGGAAGGAGACTACGCGATGTTACACTATTCAGGTACTAAAACGCGATGCTACAACTCTCAAATACTATAATACGACCGAAATTTATGAATTAAACATTGGAAGTACCAAAAACATGCAAAGAAATTAAGAATTAAACTATGTAACAAATGAGTGAGCTAGGAGTATACGACTTGCTGCTGCAGCTGCTTATCCAACGGTGGCAGGGAGCACAGGAGCGCCACTGGCGAAATATCATTAATCTACCCAGGAAATCGAAAATCTGCTTGATGAAATCTGGATTTACGGCGACTTTATTTACGAGATGTGGCTGAACAATACCCTATTTTGGATATCGTTTCCATGTAGCTGATGGTGTAGGTGCAACGTAAACAGATGCTACTATCATATCTCCATATCCCGAGATCCGCTCCTACTCATCTTTGTCCTAATTACGATGAGAAATAGCTATTACGAGGGGAAATGTAACGACTTTCATAATATTAATAACCTTAATAGTATTATTATTATTATTTTATTATAGAGAAGAATAACACAGAAACCTAAAAACAATAGCACCGTAACAGTTTCGTTTATACTTCATTGTACGTATGCGTAATTTTCATTTAAATTGTACTTACCGTGCGTGGCATGTATTTCTAAATACTCGATAACGTTCCGGGAAACATCGGTTGTGTCGCGGATAGGTCTGTCCACGACATACTGTACATGGAAAGCTTCCTCCGTTCTTAAACCTGTCTCTGAAAACATACGCAGAATTTAGACGTCGCGTCGGTAACCGTTGTCAATACAGCCTCTGGGCCTCAGCTGCACTGCGCTGCGTCTCTCCTTAGATCAGTATCATATCGGTGCATTCCTCGCTGGAGTACATTGCAGTTGTTACCTCTCTGACTGTGAGACCTGACTCGAACTGCAGGCGGCCACGTGACCCTATCAGATCAGTACCAAGGTTCAAAAAATGGCTCTGAGCACTATGGGACTTAACCGCTGTGGTCATGAGTCCCCTAGAACGTAGAACTACTTAAGCCTAATTAACCTAAGGACATGACACACATCCATGCCCGAGGCAGCATTCAAACCTGCGACCGTAGCGGTCGTGTGGTTCCAGACTGTAGCGCCTAGAACCGCTCGGCCTTTCCGGCCAGCCAATGCCAACGGGAAACGCGCGCAGATGGCGGCACAGTTCGGTACGTGTGACTGCTACGGCGGCATGTTCGAATCCTGCCTCGGGCATGGATGTGTGTGATTTCCTTAGGTTAGTTAAAGTAGTTCTAAGTTCTAGGGGACTGATGCCTTTAGAAGCTAAGTCCCATAGTGCTCAGAGCCATTTGAACCATTTCGGTACGTGCACTTGTCTGGCTCTGAGCACTATGGGACTTAGCAACTATGGTCATCAGTCCCCTAGAGCTTAGAACTACTTAAACCTAACTAACCTAAGGACATCACACAACACCCAGTCATCACGAGGCAGAGAAAATCCCTGACCCCGCCGGGAATCGAACACGGGAACCCGGGCGTGGGAAGCGAGAACGCTATCGCACGACCACGAGCTGCGGACTGCACTTCTCATTTGGACAGCAGTGACAAAGCAACACTTCTTGCACTATCGTATATCTTGGCAGATGTGAGATTTGCTACTTAGAAACTTTTCACTTTCCACTCTTCATATGATCTTTTGAAATAGGAATATTCTCTCTGAAAAGCGTTTGTGTCAGGTTGGTGACAAATCTGTTAATACTTGTAAATAACGTGAGCCAGTTTTATGGGTAGAGTGTGACGCTCGCCATTGCCCTCAGGCGTGTTTTGCGGCATGGGCAAGTTCCCGTACTCCATCATCGGCACGTCGGAGGACCTGCTGGTGGAGTTCTCGAGCTCGGCGGCGGGCCCGCTGCTGAACACGGGCTTCCACTTCAACGTGGGCAGCTGGCCGGGCCACGTGGAGACGGCGGGCGTGCGCAACGGCACGTGCGACTGGCTGCTCAGCTCCGAGGCGCTCGCCTCATCCGGGGACTCGGAGGGCATCTTCCTGAGCGTGGCCCACTGGTACCCGCCGCACACCTCTTGCACCTACCTCATGCGGGGACGCCCCGGCGAGGTCGTCCGCCTCTACTTCCCCAGGTACGTCCACTGCTAGCCGACAAACACCTTCGGCACTACACAGATACTCACAAGAGGAAGATTCGAGACACACTAAACACAGGATTTTTCTCTGAGTTCGGATTTTCCGCAAGGGAAATGTTAGGAAGTGTATTTCTTTTTTCTCGTCACTGAACCGAAACTTCAGTTACATCTTACATAGACATGGCCAAAATAATATAAAATAAAATGAAAAATTACACACTGTACTGTCACATTAATGTATCTTTTTTTTAAAAAAATTTCTTTATTGATACAACATTATAACACGATTGAAAAACAAGTATTGTGATACAGATGATTCATAAACAACAAACATTGTATTATACACACTAAACCACCACCTTATATAATTAGTGGGTCCAATTATTATACTTAACAAGCAGCTTATACTGATTGATTAATGGCACTTGCTATGGACAGGGTTAATCTAGCTACTTGACTACTCTGGTTATTCTAAGACTAGCTACCCTGCAGCGTTACAGGTGTGCCAGATGATATACAAACCTACTAATAAGGCCTGCTCACTGAGCTAATCCCAGTGAGCGTGCCCCTGGCACTGGGCTGGTCAACTACTTTTGAAATCGCTGCAGTCCCTACCTATGTTAGTAATGTTAGTGTTCTAATTTTACATTTTTCTAGTGTAACTACTTTCTAAGGAATCTAGTGCATAAGTTAAGTCCGGGAATGGTACACCTGCTCTCCTGGTCCATCAGCGCGGCGGATTCCGGTCGTGAAACAACCGGCCAGTACCGCGCTCGGCGGCAATTGTAGGTGTACCTGTGTCTTCATCGGGTTATTTTTGGTCTCTAACCGTGTTGATTTCTAATAAAATCCCTCATGATCTTTTTGGATATTTCGTTTGCCAAATTGTTGAGGACATTAAAGGTCTCGGCACATCGCAGTAGTGTGTATGTGTCTCTGTTTGGTAATTGGTTTCGGAGTTCGAGCGCCACATCGTCATATAACGTGCAGTCATAGACGACATGTTCGGGTGTTTCATCCGGAGCACCACAGTCGCACGCTGGTGTTGCCCGTTTTCCAAATCGACATAAATATGTCGGGTATGGCCCATGACATTAATGTTATTACCGCCTATGTTTGACGTGAGCTCCAATAACCATCCACAGACGGCAGGTGGAAGCACAAGCAGTGGAGGCTGTATAAGCCGTGTCGCGGGACGTCGAGAACAATTGAACCGTAGTCGGAGCGATTTATCTGACATCCAAAAGGGTATGATCAATGGCTTTCGGACCAAGAATAGAAACATTTCCAAAACGGCTGAGTTTGTAAACTGTTCACGTACCGCCGTGATTATTTTACACTGTGCTTGGGAAAATGGACTATCCGAAAGTGGCGCTGAGGCAGCTATGGTGTACCCTCACCAATAGATGACAGGAGTGAACGACGGCTGCGGAGATGTGCAGCTGGTGAACAATTGACGGCCCAGATGGACCAAGGGGCTACCAAGTCTCCTCAACGACCGTTCAGCGAACATTGCTGCCTGTGGGTCTCTACAGCAGGTGCCTGGTCCATGCAAGTACAGCTGTTAATAGGCAACGTACACTGCAATTTGCACGCCAATACCGCAACTCGACACCCGCTGATTGGCGACACGTGTTCTTTTCAGGCGGATCAAATTTCGTGCTCCATCGGACTGACGGCCGTTGACGAGCACGTCGTGAAACATTTGAATGCAAAGGCTCCAGGCCGCAGGAGGGAGCGTTATGTTTTGGGGCATGTTTTCGTAGAATTCCCTGGGGATCTCTTCATTCTGGAAGGAACAATGAATCAGCGCACGTATGCAACTATCCTTGAGAACCTTGTACATCCCCTACATATAGTTTGCTGATAGAATCTACCAACAGGGCAATGCAACATGTTAAACAGCTCAACGTGTACGTCCATCGTTCGGAGAGCCGCAGGATGACTGCCGTACTTCCCTGGCCACGAAACTCCCCAGATTAAAAGCCAGTCGACCGGACTGTTCGTGCCATGTGTTCTTAGCCCAGAAACCTTCAGCTGCTGGCCACGGCAACGGTGTCGACATGGCTCCACCTTCATGTCAGTATCTTCCAGAACCCTACCAACTCTCCTCCTGCACGTCTCTCCATGGGCTACGCTGCGAAACGTCGTTATTCATTCTTTTGACAGGAGGTCACGCTAATGTTCTTAGAGAATGTGGTTATCAGTGTAGCCCGAATCCATTATAGTAGATATCTTGTGACTTGAGGTAAGGGCAGAGAGCTAAGGTTGAATGTTGTGTGTTACACGGGCTCTTTCAGTTCTTCAGTTCATTAAGTGTAAAGATGCTCTGTATCCACTATCGAGATATACAGCGCCGATTTTTCGAGCTGTCTGTCTCTGTCAGATGTCTCCCAAGAGGCATGGTCAGCTTTGACAGTCCGGCCGCTGTGACCGAGCGGTTCTAGGCTCTTCAGTCCGGAACCACGCGGCTGCTAAGGTCGTGGGTTCGAATCCAGCCTCGGGCATGGACGTGTGTGATGTCCTTAGGTTACTTAGGTTTAAGTAGTTCTAAGTCTAGGGGACTGATGACCTCAGATGTTAAGTCCCATTGTGCTTAGAGCCATTTGAACCATTTTTGAGCTTTGACAGCTTCCGGGCGTTTTCAGCCCATCCCCGTGCATGCCATTTCAAGCGTTCGGCTTTGAAACGTACTTCTTCCAGCATGTTTGCTATGAAAGGTCTTGGGACAGATGTGGCGCTTCGTGTTTTCAGTTGCTGGTGAGAAATTTTTGTTACTCGAAGTGGTTGCTTACAGGCTAGAAATGGGAGTGATTTTATTCACTTGGCGGTTTTAGCCCTGGCTTATTTTCACGAATTTTGCACATTAAAACTGCTTTGAGTGCGAAGGTGAGCTGGTATTCAGGCGCGTGCAGAGCCTTTGGGCTTTTAGTAAGTTTGAAGCATGTTACAGGAACTTCTTATGACCATCAGTCCAAACAAAGCATTATGCATTCAATTTCGTCACTCTCCCCTTCAACTTAGTTCATTCTGTGCTTACTTTGAAGTCGTGCGTAGGTATTTGTGTCATTGTCATTTCTTTAACTTCCGACTTAAATAGTGTGTGTATCTAGAATGCCAAGTGCCCTCATGTATCCTGTTTGTTTGATTTAAAATCAACATACAGTTTAGTTGCATTCTTGTTATCGCTCCCGCTCTCTCAAGTCTTTTGTTGAACATTTAAGTAACACTTTGATGTCTGCTGCTGTGCATCATCCGTATTCACATATTGCGAAGTACCCGCTTTGTCTGTCGTATTGTGGGCTATGATGAAGCATAAGTCATTGAATTCCAAGACGGTTTTCTCCAGTCTGTAGTGTTAAACATTCCAATCGCTGCATGCAAATTTTTCAAAAGTAAAGGTAAGTTCTACCCGATCACTAAGTGCAAAATTGCTGTAGCAGATTTTACACAGTATGTGTGTTCATGTTCCACAAATACGACTTGCAGAGACTGTTGTATCGAGCGTTCAGATATATGCAATAGTTCATGCATATTGAATTCCTTCGAACCTCATCGTAATTCGTGTAACTTGGAGAAGTTTTACCATTTTAGAATATTGTGATTACAGGAAAGGGCTGCGATGCCTATTGCACCGTGTCGGCTATAAGTTGCTGTTATAGAAGTTAACATATATAATATTTTGCGAATAATTTTCGCAATGAAACTTCCTGGCAGATTAAAACTGTGTGCCCGACCGAGATTCCAACTCGGGACCTTTGCCTTTCGCGGGCAAGTGCTCTACCATCTGAGCTACCGAAGCACGACTCACGCCCGGTACTCACAGATTTACTTCTGCCAGTATCTCGTCTCCTACCTTCCAAACTTTGGAAGGTAGGAGACGAGATACTGCCAGAAGTAAAGCTGTGAGTACCGGGCGTGAGTCGTGCTTCGGTAGCTCAGATGGTAGAGCACTTGCCCGCGAAAGGCAAAGGTCCCGAGTTCGAGTCTCGGTCGGGCACACAGTTTTAATCTGCCAGGAAGTTTCATATCAGCGCACACTCCGCTGCAGAGTGAAAATCTCATTCTGGAATTTTCGCAATGATTGATATTTGATTATACTTGCAATGTCTACCATTCATTGGATCCGCGACTTGTCTACGTGTGAGCTACATACTTTAATTCCTTTTCATGACTGAAGTCAGATAGCGGCATGAATTTGTTTACAACAGGACATCAAGGCTTAATTATATGTAGTCAAGTTTCCAAAGAAGTACCCACCCTGAAAGGTTTAACATATCGTCGATGTGGATTGTTAGAGATGCTTGCTACTTCAAAAGACACTGAGCTGGATATGCATATTTTTAGTGTCTTTCCACTGATTACTCCACAGTCTGAAGTTATTAGGTACCTGTTTCTTGGCGTGCAATATTTATTCATCAGTTCAGTGTTTATCGTTATGTTTAGTATTGAAAAAATGTCCGCCACAGTTGCAATTTTTATTTTTATTTTTAACCACCACCGGTTTCTGCCACAAAGACCATTATTTAGCGGAATCTGCATCATATGAAACAGCGAAGTATGACCGAATTAATCAAATGAGAGCAATAATCATCATCAACAGCAATTCAAACACATAAATGTTCAAAACAATTCGTTCACACAATTCATATAATCAATCAACTAACATAATATAGGGCGAACTGGTCTATTATTAAAATGGGTATATGCTATATAAATTAAATAAAGTTGAAAGACTTGTCAACAAACACGAGGAAACACCATGGTAACGTAAATATTGTAACAAGTTGTCATAGTCTAGTAAATCGACATATGTCTCTTGAACTTGCAAGTTAGGTGTCCCGAGCGGGCACAGGACGACTGCGGAGGTCAGGAGTAATACTTTAATACGGGAGAAGCAAGTTACAAGTAGGGCTATTACGGGGTGGGTAGGTGATTAGGCAAATGGAAATTATGAGACAAAAGAGGATAAAATTGTTTAAAAATAAAATAAGAACGGAAGTTAGACTTAAATGACTGACAGAGGTGCATAATGACAAGACGTGTAAAAAAGTTAGAGTATTATTACGAAACGAGGAAGCACAGCAGATGACGCTCCGAGACTCTATGATGATCTGGGAAGCAACAACGGTGAATGAACACAGTAACAAAGAACACTTCTGTTCGCAAACACTATGTTAACACGGCATGTAGCCATAAGGTACTGTTTACGATAGATGGGTCTGCTTTAAAGGGATGTAATAGGTTTAAAATTAATTAGATTATAACACATAGAAACTATTTTGAAAGGTATTCAAGATAACAAAGTTTTTCAGGTTTTTTCTTTCGTTAAGAATATCACTGTTACTATGGTGGACAGGACTGTAGATTTCAGTTTCCTCAAAACTGTTCATACGGGAACTTACCATTTATTCATAATTATTATATTATTGGCAGTATTAGGGACAATGGATTGTTTTGAAGTTAAGTGAGACGCAAAGCTAGATTTATCTTCTGAAACCTTCCTCAGTTCTTCTGTATGTTCTCTGAATCTAGTTTCAAAATTTCTGCCTGTTTGGCCAATATAGAAGGCATTGAAGTCAGTGTAGCAGATATTCTAGATTTGATGTCGTGTACAGGTAGCTGACCTAGTGTGTTTTCGGCTTTGAAGGCAATTATTACACTATATCTGTGTAACAATGTTCCGAGTGTATTAGATACGTTGCCATGAAAGGGAACTGAAACGAATTTATATCTTTACGGTCACATCATCACTGTCTATGTAGTCTGTTTCGAAGAACCCCAAGTTTAGAATCACATCTCTTATCAACTACACAGAAATGATAGCCGTTTTTATATCAGTTCCCCGCAGTATACAGTGGTTTGTTATTTTCTGTATTAGAAAGGCGTAATCTAAGGACTCTGCTGATCACTGCTTGGAAAAAGTCTTTCATTGTTGCGAATTGGTTGTTCCAATTTTTCGCATTTGCTTCATCCTGTCACTAGCTTAATAATGTGATTTACAAATGCCTCCTGTGCAGTTTCAGGATAAACCGCATCGAAGCGCCCATCCAGCCTTATGAAGGTGACTGCGGGGAGTCGCTGACGCTGTACGACGCTGCGTGGGCGGACGACGCGCGCATCATCAAGACCTTCTGCGACACCTTCTCCAGGGCCATGGAGAAGCACGACTTCGTCTCCACCGGGAACGCGCTCTTTGTGCGCTTCGAGAGCAAGACTGGCAGCTATTCTGGGTGAGCGACAAGAGTAGCTTCTTTCAGAACTGAGCTGGTGCATATCATTTTATATGCCATTATTGTAGCGGTGATGTACCCTAGTTAGCAGCTCCCCATTTATATACTTTCGTAGTATTTGACACCTTTAGACATTCACAAGTATATTAACAGTTAGAAACAAAACAACGATAAACTGTCAGTTAGATAAACAAAAGGAAAAGTCAATGATTAATGTCCAGGTGTTGCGAGCACTCACTTGTTTTAAACATGAAAGAAGTTTTTCCAGGGCGCACTCCTCCGTGATATGTGGCACTGCGTGCGCCAGCTTGCTGCAGTCACACTTTGAAGAGTCTCCCAGCTATAGAGAGTATCCGCTGTACTCCATGTCCTATATCTGTCTCGACTATCTGCGGCAGGTAACGCGAGCAATATTCAAGACGAGTTTTGTAGTTGTATTTCTAATTCACAAAAAGCCTTTCTTGGGAGAAGATGACTACTCTGGTTTCCAAGCGGCCACAGGATTGACTGCACTGTCTAAGAAGCTCATTGCGGTTTTCCTGGCTAACTGACAGTATTTCAGTCGGATTCAGGGACCTTTCTATATGATTTAACATCCATAACGGAGCGATATATGAGGTTGGATCATCTTGCTTAGCACTGGGTGTAGGCAGAGATGTACCAGATGCAATGTGCGTGGCTTTCCGAAACTGAACATCCACTAAGTAACTGTGGGAAATTTGTGGCCAAATAAGTTGGACAGAACTCAACTGACGATTAACTTAAGCCAGTGCTAAGATGACGTTTTAGTTTAGCTTGTCTCGTAACAACATCAACGTGTTACAAGTACACTGTTTCACTAGAAGTACATTAACTCTTTGTAACGAAGGGTAGAAGAGTGGTTATTAGCATTGTTGTGCTTTTTGATCAACAGGGAGCAGTCCCCTGTTAATTAACTGCAAGAATGTGTAGCAGCCAGCTTGAGTGCAGTCACATCGTTTGGTGAGGTTGACATACATCAGAATGTTATCGGTTAACCATCCTGAACGGGACTGCAGTGTTGCGGCATCAGGTGTCACGCAGCAGCGAAGACATAGCTGGGGACGCGGTTAATGCCTCCCAGTGACCCAGGCGGCCATGATTGGCTGGGTCTAAGCAGGGCCCATCGGAAGGACGACCCACTGTGCGTTTCGTCAGGCAATGGCCAGTCAGCATGGAGCTGCTACTTTAGCACGATGGCAACACTTTTGACACAGGAACAGCACCAGGCGGTGCGCGGAGGTCGGAAAGTTCGTGGTATCAAACAGCTCGCCTGCCTCAATTAATCAGCGAGACAACTCACTGGGCAGGTGAGGTCCCTAGCAGGGATGACGACAGTGTCCTGTGCCTGCAGATGGCTATTGTGGACAGTGACAGCGTGTGTCCATATTCGACAAAGAAAGACTACAGTGTTCGCCCTGCTCAGGCCGTGATGGCTGGGCAGATGTA
This sequence comes from Schistocerca nitens, assembly GCF_023898315.1. Lineage (NCBI taxonomy): Eukaryota > Metazoa > Arthropoda > Insecta > Orthoptera > Acrididae > Schistocerca > Schistocerca nitens. The sequence goes on from NC_064615.1 coordinate 422,547,033, forward strand.
AGGCCCTGGCTCGAACTCCATTCCACAAGCAAGACGACTAGTAGCTGTAGACAGTCACCCAGAGGGATCCTCGCCGGTGAAAAAGGCGTCAGTCTGTAGCTGCTGATGACGCAGTCTGTCTGGGGCAGTATGCGGTTTCATCATGGATGATACAGGGGCATAGATCTCTGATTTGACTAGTGGCTGGCAGTGACCACATAACTGAGAATTTCTGCATGAATTTGGTAATAAATATACCAGGTTAGTGTTTCTAAAACGGCAGTGTTCGTGACCATTAGGTCATAACAGGCAGGAGTTGCCAGGCTTAACTCTTGGGTACTCGTGACATCATTTGCCCTAGCTTTCCTGTCATTTCAGTACTCTAGAACCTCTGACAGTGTTGTAAACTGTAGCATTTCCTCTTTTTCAGAGGTCCAGTAAGGTGGCTATTGCAATTACAGCTTCCTGAATACACGTTACTGCGCACTGAATTTATGTTCTCGCACTAGCATGCCTAGTTACTGATGCGTCTTGCAATACCCTCCTTATGACGTCGTTTTGCTGAGTCGGCCACAAGAATCATTCGCTACTCCAGGTGGAAACCGAGCGAGGTGGCGCCACTGCGCCACCTCGCTCGGTTTCCACCTGGAGTAGCGAATGATTCTTCACTCGCATTCGGGAGGACGACGGTTCAATCCCGTCTCCGGCCAACCTGATTTAGGTTTTCCGTGATTTCCCTAAATCGCTTCAGGCAAATGCCGGGATGGTTCCTTTGAAAGGGCACGGCCGATTTCCTTCCCCATCCATCCCTCACCCGAGCTTGCGCTCCGTCTCCAATGACCTCGTTGTCGACGGGACGTTATACACTAATCTCCTCCTCCTCCAGGCGGAACTGTGGCGCAGCAACTAGATGCAGTTGTATGTCAAGATAATAATCATCACATTTTAATTGGTCAATTAACTCCCAAATAAAATGCTACATCATGGGTAGCTGTCTTAACGTAATTCAGAGAACGTAAATCTCTTGTCTTAGACCTGTCACAAAATGCATACCTCAATACTGAATATTATGTTAACATCGCAGTGCTCCTATGAAAGCTCAGAGTCTCGAATGGTGATGAGAAACGTAACAGGCACTGCTTCAAAAATGAAAACATGCGGTAAAGTTTCATAAACGTTGACTGCAGTAGGAAACACTATGAAATTGTGCACTCCATATAGTGGGCAACGGCGTTTTCCTTCTACTTATTGTTTCGAGCTTTTTAACTGTTCACTATTTAACATTCTAATGTACTATGTGTCGACTGTAATATTCCGGATATGATTGTTTAATCCCCATCGAAGTAACTACCATGGGACATTGTAGATCACGTCGATATTTTCAGCCAAATACCATTGTGATACGAGAGGGAAAACGTGTCGCCAGAATGGATATGTTTGGAAGGAATTGGCAGTTACGGTAAATGATTGACAAGCATGGGTTAAAATGTTTCTACGAACTCTGTAATTATATCGTGTTATATAGTTTCCAAACATACATCATTCCTTGTAGACTCGTTGGTCAGTCCGAAAAGATACATCAAAAACAGGTAAAATTCATTCCTGTATTGTCACTAATACGTCGAAACATGGATGCCCCTGTCTGCCGCTCTGTCACGTCTCCACATTGACTTATTGACCTATCATACTGCGCTGTGTCAATACAATCGACTGGCACATACGCAACCCCTTACTGACATAACTTAAGGCAATGGTGGAGGGAAACAAGGCTCCTTGATTCCCGTTTTACACGAATCCGTGTGGTGTGCGGACCTGTCGTATTAACTCGGAAGAGTACTGATTTCTAACGTCATAGGACTGAATACTGAAAGCACCCATTGTGGTTACATCATGTACAGGTGTCGTATTTACTTCCTGGTCTAAAGACAGATCTGACTTAACATCTCATTATTAGGAGGGCGTGCTGAGAAGTGCGCCAACGAATTTTCTTATGTGGGAACTTTTAAATCTTTTCAAATAAAAGAAACTTTGTTAACATTCTACATGTTTATTCTTCATTATTACGACTTTTTATTTTGTCAACATAGTCGTCCGGACGACGAGCGCAACTCTCACAGAGACCAGTTTGTTGATACTGTCACCGGAAAAGTGTTTCGCTTTATCGACAGAGTCACAACACCACGTCTACTTGCACAGCTTCATCTGCCAAAGTGAAGTCTTGGAAATTGGTGAAACTGGGATGGGGGCAGGTCGGGACTGGTCGATGACTACTGTGAACCTGCGCCTTCAGATGTTGCAGCGCACCTGTGTGATATGGCACTGTCGTGCTGAAGGAGACAGGACTACGCGTCTTCACGAACGCTTCGAATTCGAAGCTCGATTACTGTTTCTCACCCATCGCCATGGTAACGTTATACGCCACCATGTTACACACTATAATTCGGAGCCCTCTAGCAGCAGAGGGCTACAGCTTGCGTCAGCGAAGTGGAAAAGTCAATCAAGCAATTTGCATGACATGCAATATGTCAGCCGGTAATGAGAACAGAATAAAAAATTCGCAGTCATTATTTTTCACAAGTCTCATATGATACTGTTGCGTTGTTTATCTCGTGTTCTGGGTAACATAAAACAGGAAGCAGATCTATTCTTCATTACTTGCTTCGTCTATCCACTTTCATAACAAGCAATTTGTAAGTGAAAGAAGAATACTTTTTCAATAAATATGCTAGGAAACATTTACTGAATGGTATTATTCATTACTCATTTCAATACTGAGTGAGGTCCGTTCCCACTTTTATTAATTTAATTTTGGGAATTGCTCCATTATGAGGAATGTCTTGTTTATTTATCACAATGAGTTCTTTATTTGACAAACAGGAGATAATCCATTTCCAAGCAGATAGCATGCTTTTTTACCGCGTACCAGAAACAAAACAAGCACCGCAAATCTCAGTGATTTTAATGCAGGGCAGAAAGAAGGTCAGCCTCGGATGTAACATCATCTGTCTTTGTTACTGCACTGAAACTCTAGATTTCAGCTATTTGGACTAATGCTTGTGCGTGCCGAAGTCATATTTTAATGTGTGTCGTAATAATTACTTCACTCTACATGAATGCTTATAATGCACTGGTCACAGCTGCACAGTCAGCTGAAATCTAAATTTACATCGCAATAAAACAAGACAGAAGACATTACGGCCAATGCTGACATTCATTCTATCCTGGATTACATCACAGTCGTAGAGCACAGTAGTTTCCTTGAAATCGAACATAATGTGAGTTTTTAATTCTTTTCAGGTCTGCTGAAATGGTGTGACACTTTCAACACTTTTTATGTGCTTTGCTCAAACGTTTGCGCTTTATCATGCGTGTGTTTTCTGAACTGTACGACAGTCTTCGAAAGAAAATATTGCTACAATTTATTTTCAACCTCATCCAAACATGAATGAATGCTTGTTTTTTTCTGTTCAGCAGATACACCTCGCAGTATTTTCTTTGAAGGCAAGGATGAGTCATATTTGGCCCGATTATCAAAACTTCTAGTTGGTACTGTACTGATGATATTACATCACTTGACGTATTTTTCCCATTTTTATGATACAGTCTCTCGTAGCGCTGTCATGTCCATTCAAAAATTTACTCCTTTATTAATTACACGCAATATTTTGTAAAATAAATGAGCGTAATGTATTGCAGAGTACACCGATAATTTCCAGTACACGAAAAGTTTTCCTTCTCTGTTAACACAGACGGTTTCAAACACTGTGCCGTTGTTCACAAGTCTGTCCTTCTCGATCAGAAAATGAAGATACCTGTCTAGCAGATTCTTCATTTATGAACTGAAAGTGGAGCTTCCTGCAAAAGCGATGAGGTACCATTCGCGCACGGAAAGAGAATTCATTAAATGCACTGGCTAACAATACCCGTAAATGGAATGAAAGCTGTACCAGTACAAAGAGATTGAATTCAGAAGAGTAGCTGCACGTGAAATATTTTATTTACGCTGCTCGATAACACCATAAATTATCAGAACATTCTGATAACGGGTTAATGACATCCCGTGCGCCATAGATACTTTTTATCAGGTGGCACGCGGTATGCGTTTCATTTAAAGCCCTAATCTCTTTCCTTTATGAAATGGATTCCAGTTATCGAGTGAATCCTGTTAGATTTTCGGCGAAGAACCTTCACACTAACAGACTCTTCAAAGCTATTTCGCTTGCTTGATCAGCCCTGTAACAGCCAAAAATATCAGGTGACGTGAGGCACTGAAGCTACCCACCGTCTGTTTAAATTTCGCAACAGGTCAGTGTTAATGTAATACGAAAGAGCTGCCCCTGTTGCTGCTTGGAATTGTGCAGAAAGACTGCTGTGATACAACTGTGAATATGAATATAAAGGGTCAACTTTCGTATCCATACGCTCTTAATTTATGTTTCCCATAAAATTAGTATTTCATTCTTACGTTCCCTGCTAAAACAGATCAACTTCAATCCAATTCCATTCTTCCTACAATGTCAAAACAGTTCAGCAAATTTATTTCAGGAAATCTGTATTTCATCTTGTTGCATGATCCTCAGTTAAAATGTCAGTGTAATAATCGATAGATATTCTTTAATTTAAAAGTACACCCGTCTTCGACAGTAAATAAATGCGTTACAGATCTGTATCTGTGTACAGTAAATTTCTTCGTATCGCCACAAGATGTTGCCACATTTGATACAACTACGATAAACAATACAGGACAGACAGACTCTCATTGCAGTATATGCTGTGGCACCTTCCTCCTATTTGACAGGTGTTATTCGGAAATTTGACTAGTAGTGTATCAGTTTTAGCCGAATCAGATGACCAAAAGCGGCCTTGGAAACAAACGTGAAAAGATTCTTCCATGCAGCATCGGACATTAGCAATGGATCACAGAGTTGTGCACTGCACCTCAAACCTCACCAGGTGGAGTTACGGCATCGACTAACCAATTTCGATGTAGGTTCTCGAGTTCAGTTCTGCTACTGCCTACTGTAGCCTTAGCCTACTAGAGCGGTTGATCATGAAACGCTGTTTTCTTCTGGTGACGGTTACTGACACCGCTCGTATAAGCTACAGTTTCGGTAGCCAAATAAACTTCCTGTAACAGTTTAACCTGACGGCATTTGTCACTGTATTTTTTGCTTCATATACGCTCTACACACGTCGTCCAGCGCCACTGATCTCCCAGCACAAAACCTTAGTGCCACCTAGACGGATAAACAGTAGCATGCTAGTCTCACACCGTCATTATAAAATATGATGATAGTCATTACGACAATAATTTATTACACAATGTACGTTTAATTCTTATTAATTTTATATTGTTTGCCTCTAAGAGCAATGGAAAGAATTATGACACCTCCAGAAGAAGAACCGATGCATGCACAAGGCGGGATAAGGATAAGAAATTGCAAAAAATAAACTGTAGTAGACTCAAAACAGACGTACAGTAATAGGAGAAACATAGGCACTGGATCATGAATGAATTAATAAACACAAGTTCAAAATCAAATGCGAGAAACGTTGACAAATTTATTATATTACTCATGTATTATATTTAAGATATCAGTATTCCTTTAAATTTTTTACAGCGGTATATTAATCTTTATTTTTATGTCGAAACCTTCGGATTATTAAAAGAGATTCGGTCTGGCGCTTCAGTGTCCCTTTAGCTTGTTATGTGGGATTGCGGCAGTTTTGTTTTGGAAGGAGTTACGATCGGCAATTTTATCTTTTATAACGAATGACTTTTTATTACACTTAACTTGGTAATATATGTCTGGCCATCTTTGCGCTGTATTATACTGCATGGGGATCCATTGGATTAAAAGTACTAATTGGTACTCAGTTTATGGTTGTTCACAAACCTCCAACAGATGATAAACTTTTCTGCACTGAAAATGCAAATAACTTTTTCATAGAAACACAGTTCAGCGATGGGCAGAAATTATTGTTAATAGAACTGAAAGACTCTGAAATCTATGGAACTTGCAGTGTCACTGAAATTTTAGTTTCATCTGTGTACCTCGTCCGTTATTCCTGTCGCCCGTTACTCAATTAAGCGTATGTTTTTCATTTCCAGTTTTTTGCAATTTACAAGTTACACTAAAATGAATGGCAAAAAATTTTTGCTTTTATTATCGTTTAACATTACTCTTTCTATCTGGTTCGGTGACCTATTATTTTCGTTCTTTTTCTACATTCACCAAAGTACTTTGACATAAATAGTTACTTCCCTAGGACGTTGATTATTGAAATGTTTATAAGGTAATTTTGATTATTGTGAAAAATAACAAATTTCTATATAATATCCACACAAATATTCATAAACAGATATATTCCATGAATTCCAGTACACCAGTCATCGTAGCTCCACCCAAAATATGGGTGTATTTTGCTGTTTTATATTAGGTTGCTCTTTCCTCACCGGACCAAATATTCATTTCTTTACAAGTCTTGCAAAGAGACCGGAATGTGTATTTCAATCTGCAGTATAGATTAGGTTGCAAAAAAACCTTTATGACTTACTTAAATTACTTGCCATACAGCAACATTTTCTCGGAACCTATGTCTCGGGTCCATCCCCGCTAGCCACCATAACACGCATGGTGGCAAGTACCTTACACCATTACTAGCCATTGCCATTCTCGTTCATCTCGTAAATAAAGCGACAGAAAAACGAGTATATGCCTGCATACAAGCTCAGATTTCTCTTGTCTTGTCTTCGTGGTCCTTATACGGTGGCAGCAGTAGAATCGTACGGCTGACAGCCGCAAATTCCGGCTCTGTAAATTTTGTAATTTGTGTGAAAAGAACGTCGTTTTCCCTCCAGTGATTTAAAGTTGGGTTTACGAAGTATCTCCATAATAATCGCATGTTGATCGAACCCGATGCTTATATGTCATCTTTTATTCTGACCCGGCGGGCTCCCAAACACTGGACCAATATTCAAGAATTCTATAAGTAATCAGTTTTACAGGTGAGCTAAATTTTCCTACAATTCTTCAATAAGCTGAAATCGGGCATTAGTATTCTCCACTATGGACCTCAAATTCTCCCTCCATTTCATAGCACTTGGCAAAACGTTATGCCAAGTTATTTAATAGAAGCGGTTCCCTATTCATATGCGCTAACTTATATTTTTCTTCATTTCAGGCAGGCTGCCGTTTGTCACACGACACGGATATTCTGTCTAAGTCATCCGGTATCTTCCTACAAACACTCTCTTGACCGTACAAAACAGCGTTATCAGCAAACACTCGCAGATTGCTGTTCAATCTACAAGTCACATCGTTTACGTAAACAGGGAACAAGAGCGTCCTATCACATTTCTCTGAGGCGCTCCTGACGATACCCTTGTCTCTGATGATCACCCGCAACCACGGATATCGTACTGAATTCTTTGAATTCTGTTAATGGAGTTACTCACTGAACCTGTGAACCTATTCCGTGTGCTCGGATCTTCGTAGGCCGTCTGTATGGAGGGGGGACTGGGTCAAACACTTTCCGGGTATATAGGAGTATGGGATCTGCTTGTTGCACTGCATTCAAAGTTCGCAAAATATATGAGAAAATGGTAAATTGATATTCACGATAGTAAAGCTTTCTAATTCCGTGCTGACTTTCCGAACATAACAGTTTTTTTTTTCCAAGTCAGTTTACTATACACTGAAGCACCAAAGGAACTGGTATAGGTATGCCTATTCAAATACAGAGATACATAAACAGGCAGAATTCGGCGCTACGGTCAGCGACGCCTGTATAAGACAAGTGTGTGGTACAGTTGTTTGATCGGTTACTGCTGCTACAACGGCAGGTTGTCAAGATTTAAGTCAGCGTATGAGCGATGGGACACAGCATCTCCGAGGCAGCGATGTAATGAGGCTTTTTCTATACGACTATTTCACGAGTGTACCGTGAATATCAGGAATTCGGTAAAACATCCAATCTCCGACATCGCTGCGGCCGGAAAATGATCCTGCAAGAAAGTGACCAACGACGACTGAAGACAATCGTTCATCGTGACAGAACCGCAACCCATCCGCGAATTGCTGTAGATTTTTTTGAAAACTTCAGCGTGCGAACCATTCAACAAAACATATTCGGAGCCAAAGGCTTACTCGTGTACCCTTGATGACTGCATGACACAGACCTTTACGCCTCCCCTGGGCCCGCCAACACTGAAATTGGACTGTTGATGACTGGAAGTATGTTGCCTGATCGGACGAGTCTCCTGTCAAATGGTATCAAATGCATGGATATGGAGACACCCTCATGAGTCCATGCACCCTGCATGTCAGCAGGGGACTGTTTAAGCTGGTGGAAGCTCTGTAATAGTGTAGGGCCTGTGTAGTTTGAGTGATATGAGAGCCTTGATATATCTAGATACGCGTCTGACAGATGTGACAGGCGACACGTGCGTAAGCATCCAGTCTGATCACCTGCAACCATTCATGTTCATTGTGCATTCCAACGGACATGGCAATTCCAGCAGGACAATACGACACCACACACTTCCCGAATTGCTCCAGATTCGCTCCAGAAACACTCTTCTGAGTTTAAACGCTTCCTGTGGCCACCAAACTCTGCAGACATGAACATTATTGAGCACGTATGAGATGCCTTGCAACGTGCTGTCCAGAAGAGTTCTGCACCCCCTCGTACCCTTACGAATTTATGGACTGCCCTGCAGGATTCATGGTCTCAGTTCTCTCCAGTACTACTTCAGACATTAGTCGAGTCCATGCCACGTCATCTTGCGGCACTTCTGCCTGCCCATGGGGGCCCTGCATGATATTGGACAGGTGTACCAATTTCATTGGCTCTTCAGTGTATTCGAATACGCTCAAGAGTTCTGCAGCTAACCGATGTTAATGATGCTAGTAACTTACCGGTGCGTTCTTTTACCCTTTTTTTTACAGTTGCTTGAGACTTAGCTCTGGGCTAGAGATTTGCGACAGCTAATTAAAGGGCCAGTGATGAAAAGTACTCTCTGTAATAACGATCTGCGGTTTCATCTACACCTGCTGACTTACTAGTTTATAAACACGTTCAGCTGCTTCTCAGCGGCAGATTTGCCAATATCTGTACCCTCTATATTCTGCTATTGTTGAACAATGCTATGTTTGGGCTGTCATTTGGCGCAAATTATTTTTTAAACATGAACATTAAAACTTCAGCTTTTCTTTTGCTATCTTCTATTGCCACACCAGGCTTGTCGACAGGTTAATGGATAGAAATCCTCGGCCAACTTACTAATTTTACGTAGGACTAGAATTTGTTTGTGTTCTCTGTAAGATTTTTGCTAAGATATGAAGATGGAAGTTGTATAATTCGCATATCGATCTTTCTATAGACGCACATTTTTCAACTAACTTTCGACTGTCGGCATTCCCCCTTCTAACTGAAAGTGCAACATCTGTTCTTCTTCAGCGTTTTTCGAATTTTTTTATTAAACCATTGTTGGTCTTTTCGTCCTTAACCTACTTACTAGGCAAATACATGAACAGAGCGTAATATTCAATTAGTTTAAACATTGCCCATAATTCCTTTACGCTCATCAAATCCGAACTAATTTATGTGCATGCATTGTCTAAGTAGCAAGCTAACAATTGGTTATTTTGGTGACTTTGGTTCCACACGGGTTCAGAGCCACGATATATTTTTGAAAATGAAAACATTGTCTGTTACGGGCAGTAAAATTTGGCGTTTGTTTGCTACTGGCCAGTTTCGACTTAGTAGTCATTACCAAGCGAAATCCAGATAACATCTCTCCAACAAGTTGCAGAAGATGTGACATACGTATCAACAGTCGACAAAAAATAGACTGAAATTTGCTCAGGCATTAACGGACGTATTTTCTTTTGAATATGTTCTCAGCTGCTATTCCCGGCACAAAAGCTTTTCCAGCCTTCCTGCTATATTTAGTAACTTTGGTAACCATGGTTGCTATGACGACACCATGATCGCTAATTCATGACTATACTGACACTGTCGATAAAGTCAGGCCTGCTTGTAGCTACATCGTATAAAATTCGAGGGTTGGGAGTTTAATAAACTATTTATTTATAGCCCGTACAAAATAGATACGTGTTTCAAAGTTTTACTGACCTTCAAAGTAGTCTCCTGCGTTGTGTATAACCCGTTGCCAGTGATGTGGATGTCGTAGGACACTCTTAGCAGAGCCAGTTGTGTTGACAGTTCGAGCGGCGTAGCCTTTTGCCCAACGAATTTTTAGCAGTTCTGAAGCCAACGCCGTGAAGTGTTTCCTTCCGTTTTGAAATCGAGTTGAACTCACGAGGACTTAGGTCAGGGGAGTGCAGTAGGTGGTGTAGCACTTAGCAGCCCCATCAGTCAAACAAATCAGTAACAGCTTGATCTGTACGTGCCTGAGCATTGTCCTGCAAAATGCTGGTCAGGTCCTGCAGAAAGTGTCATCACTTCTGTCTGTATGCTGTTCACAACCCACGACCAGCTTAGAGACAAAAGTGATGACACTTCCTGCAAGACCTGACCATCATTTTACAGGACAATGCTCAAGCTACAATGTTCGCAAAAGCAATTCGTTATTACTTGCCACCATCGGGATACCTTTTAGAAAACAGTTGTATCATTGCTACGAGATTATGACGACCTTTCTCAAAAGCGAAAACATAATTTTTCAGCTGTCGTAAACTCTGTAAAAATCTGAATGGAATCACGATCACGTTGTCTAATCACTACAGCGAAAGAGAACACACTTAAAGGTTTCAAATACGTAGTTAAATACACGACCTGTTCCTGAGCTGCTCCGTTTGCTTTCATATGGTGCAGTAGAGCAGAGGTGAATGGGAACTCTTCTCGTCACGCTCGTACAGTGCTGCAATTTTGTTACTGTTTGGTCAAGTTCCACACACATTACGTCGTTGATGTCCTCTTTGAAGAAACTTTCCAATGCCTTGCAATAAAGTACGCAGTTCCAAAATTTTGCCATTGTAGTTAATAAATGCATGTAAATATACGCATACTTAGAAAATTCGATACACTGTCCGTTATAGCCCAGCGAAAACCGCACGTAAGATTACAAGGGGACCATACGGTAGCTGAATTTTATAAATTTTTTATGTTTATGATACGTGAAGTTCACAGGCTAAAAATTAGTCATCGAGAGAAATTCAATGTAACTCTCAAAAACTATCGGGAAAATCGACTTCTAAGTTTCCCGAGCGTTCTCAACTAACTAAAGTTAAGAGAACTCTCGTAAGGCAGAGTGTTTTGCTTAAATCCACGTAGGTGGCACGGATTCGAGTCAAGTTCGATAAATGTCCTACAAGCACTTCCGTGTTGTGTAAAGTACGTTAAGATGAAAACTAAATCGGTAGGGCTCGAGACTGGTTAACAGCTAGTACGACCTCGTTTCGGTAGTTATATTTTTAGTTTTTTTTTTGTTCAGTTAGAATGTCTGTTCATTTAATTATTAAATTCATGAAACGAATATTAACTCAGATCTAATTATATTTTTTATGAAAATTGCATGTAAGTTAAGGGGAATATTGAAAATGCAGCATTTTTGATCGATACGGTATTAATTTCCTTTGGCTCGGGGGCGTCACATTGGCAGTTCGCAGTACTGTAAAATTTGTAGTCTAAGGTCACATAGGTCATATTCAGTTTATCGTATCCGTCCCTACAGAACAACCAGCAATTCCGTATCACCTACCTTTTAGTACAATATAACTTGCTGATCAAGTACAGCCGCACAAGAAATTCATACGGCTCAAAGACATTATGACAGCGAGAGGAAAATTATATCTGACTTGTGATGTTAAACTTCTGTAGATATAATGTTGAACGTTATATGAAAAATGGACTTCTTACTTCTGATCGAGAATTGTGGGGAGTAGGAACGGAAAGGAACTGTAATTAGCGGCACGGTTGTAAGCTATAATTTTGAATACCGCATGTAATTTGATGAATTATGATAACATTTCAAATAATACAATATGTATATTGAAATGTAGTTAGGAACATGAAATATAGCAGGGAACACCATTCATGGAAAACTTTGGCTGGCTGTTGTGACCGAGCAGTTCTAGTCGCTTCAGTCTGGAACCGCGCGACCGCTAAGGTCGCAGGTTCGAATCCTGCCTCGGGCGTGGATGTGTGTGATGTCCGTAGATTGGTTAGGTTTAAGTAGTTCTACGTTCTTGGGGACTGATGGCCTGAGATGTTAAATCCAATAGTGCTCAGAGCCATTTGAACCATGGACAAATTTAATTTCATGAATGGGGTAGGTGCCTTCAGTTCTTTGGATATTTTAACTCCTCCCTAGTGTGTGGCTCGGACCAATAATTAGTACGTCGTAACTTGTAGGAAACTATTCACTCCGGGAAACTTTGTATTCCGAGAAATCAGTTAAGTCTGCACCACAGTCGTTTTTGCTCTATTTTAAGAGATTAAATTCTGGACTTTATAGAAGTTGATACCCAACTTGGAGACTGATTTCCATGCTGCAGAGTGAATACCTCATAGAACCCAAGACGGCTATCCCAAGGAGGACGATTTTGCCTCTGATTATTTAAAGGAATTTCACAGTAGACGGTCGCTGGAATTCTGCAGCGCCACAGAACTTTTATTCCAAGTCCTGACTTCGACATCGATAGTCAGAGTATGCTTATGAACTACAGCTTCTAATCATTTTTATAGGCTTCAGAATTCAAAATAGCAACAAAATTTCTATCTGGAAATGCGGGGCACAATTGGTGGGGAAGCGACTTCTCATACCCAAAAGTTTCCATTAAAGTAACTACATGTTATTCAGTCATATTAAATTAACTTTAAATTTAATGGGGCGGAAGTTAAAATTAGTTTTAACTTAAACGATCCTAAAGAGTAATCTTTCACAAAACATCACTAAATAAGAAATTATATTTGCGCTGGAAACTGAAGTTTGTGTGCGACTTTTAGTTACAAATAGGAAGCTCATTTTTGTGTGTCCATTACCATACATTTCATGTCTTTCATATTTAAATGACGCGTGTATTCGAACTGAGCGAAAAAACGAAAAAAAGTAGTGACTGAAAGGAGACTGAGACCAGCGATTACCGGTCTCGAGTGCTACTGATTTTTCTTCTTTTTCTCATCTTTATGTATTTTACGCTTCATGGAGATGTTCGTAGAGCATGCATCGGCATTGAAAATAATGCATTGCCTAGGAATCGAACACAACCCATTTGTATGGGAAGAAAGCATTGTACTATATGCCACGCAGCCCAGCTCACTCTTACGCAATTAAAGATGCTCGGAAAATTTCAGAGTAGATTTTCTCGAGAATTCTTCTCAGTTACATCGAGTTGCTTTGGGAATTGAAATTTCAGTCCTGAACTTCACGTACCACAAATTAAAAAAATTACGAAGTCCGATTTCCTGCGGTCTCCTCGTTAGCAAAAATTTTTTTAAGGCAACTATCAACAGCATCGATATATTGGTGAAATGCGTGAGACACACTGTGCTGTTTACAATATATTTATAGACAACTGGTTTCTATCGTTGATCATTTTCACACAGTGGAAAAATTTTGTTTGTGACAACATCACATGTCATGCTTGCTAAACCCTTCAACTGACTTGCAAGTTTTGTTACCGTTGGAAAGCTTTTTTCTTCACATTTCCGGTTTCTTGAAGTTTTTTTTTTTAATATTGTTCGCAAAAACAGGTCGTTATTACTTGACACCATCATGATACCTTTCAGAATACAACTGCACTATTGCTACGGGATTCTGACGACGTTCCCCAAAAGCGAAAACATTATTTTTCAGCTGTCGTCAACATTGTAAAATAAGAATAGAATCGCATTCACGTTACTATGCCAGAGCAATTGTGCTGTGGACTTACTGCTGTTACATGACACTCATTTTCGGGTTTTCAATGTTTTCTGCTTGTTTAAGCCGGTATTATGGCGTTGAGTATCTTTTCCTAACGTTTGCAAGTCACCTCTGTAGTATATCTTTCTGGTTAAATAGAATGTATAACTCGTGAACTTGGAACGCTAGATATTTTTTCCGCTGTGCAGATGATCCGTGATCGAAACCGTTCTTGATATTATGGCGTTGGGTGTCTTTTTCTAACGTTTGCAAGTTAGCTCTGTAGTATATCTTTCTGGTTAAATAGAATCTATAACTTGTGAACCTGGAACGCTAGATTTTTTTCCGCTGTGCAGATGATCCGTGATCGAAACCGTTCGTGAATATAAAGATAATGTAAGAAAACTTCTTGTTAACCTTCAACCATACAAGGACTTGAGGGACCAATGCCATGCAAAATATACATCTACATACACTCCTGGAAATGGAAAAAAGAACACATTGACACCGGTGTGTCAGACCCACGATACTTGCTCCGGACACTGCGAGAGGGCTGTACAAGCAATGATCACACGCACGGCACAGCGGACACACCAGGAACCGCGGTGTTGGCCGTCGAATGGCGCTAGCTGCGCAGCATTTGTGCACCGCCGCCGTCAGTGTCAGCCAGTTTGCCGTGGCATACGGAGCTCCATCGCAGTCTTTAACACTGGTAGCATGCCGCGACAGCGTGGACGTGAACCGTATGTGCAGTTGACGGACTTTGAGCGAGGGCGTATAGTGGGCATGCGGGAGGCCGGGTGGACGTACCGCCGAATTGCTCAATACGTGGGGCGTGAGGTCTCCACAGTACATCGATGTTGTCGCCAGTGGTCGGCGGAAGGTGCACGTGCCCGTCGACCTGGGACCGGACCGCAGCGACGCACGGATGCACGCCAAGACCGTAGGATCCTACGCAGTGCCGTAGGGGACCGCACCGCCACTTCCCAGCAAATTAGGGACACTGTTGCTCCTGGGGTATCGGCGAGGACCATTCGCAACCGTCTCCATGAAGCTGGGCTACGGACCCGCACACCGTTAGGCCGTCTTCCGCTCACGCCCCAACATCGTGCAGCCCGCCTCCAGTGGTGTCGCGACAGGCGTGAATGGAGGGACGAATGGAGACGTGTCGTCTTCAGCGATGAGAGTCGCTTCTGCCTTGGCGCCAATGATGGTCGTATGCGTGTTTGGCGCCGTGCAGGTGAGCGCCACAATCAGGACTGCATACGACCGAGGCACACAGGGCCAACACCCGGCGTTATGGTGTGGGGAGCGATCTCCTACACTGGCCGTACACCACTGGTGATCGTCGAGGGGACACTGAATAGTGCACGGTACATCCAAACCGTCATCGAACCCATCGTTCTACCATTCCTAGACCGGCAAGGGAACTTGCTGTTCCAACAGGACAATGCACGTCCGCATGTATCCCGTGCCACCCAACGTGCTCTAGAAGGTGTAAGTCAACTACCCTGGCCAGCAAGATCTCCGGATCTGTCCCCCATTGAGCATGTTTGGGACTGGATGAAGCGTCGTCTCACGCGGTCTGCACGTCCAGCACGAACGCTGGTCCAACTGAGGCGCCAGGTGGAAATGGCATGGCAAGCCGTTCCACAGGACTACATCCAGCATCTCTACGATCGTCTCCATGGGAGAATAGCAGCCTGCATTGCTGCGAAAGGTGGATATACACTGTACTAGTGCCGACATTGTGCATGCTCTGTTGCCTGTGTCTATGTGCCTGTGGTTCTGTCAGTGTGATCATGTGATGTATCTGACCCCAGGAATGTGTCAATAAAGGTTCCCCTTCCTGGGACAATGAATTCACGGTGTTCTTATTTCAATTTCCAGGAGTGTAGATACTCCGCAACCCACCGTACGACGCGTACGACCTGTACCACTACTTACCAGTCATTTCCTTAGCTGTTTCAAACAGGGCGAGGGAAAAACGACTATATATATGCCTCCGGATGAACCCTCATTTCTCGTATCTTCGTCGTCGTTATGCGCGATATATGTTGGAGGCGGTAGAATCGTTCTGCAGTCAGCTTCAAGTGCCGGGTCTAAATTTAGTCAGCAGTGTTTCTTGAAAAGAATTTCGCCCTAACCTCTAGCGATTCCCATTTCAGTTCCCAAAGCATGTCTATAAGACTTGCGTGTTGTTCGGACCTACCGGTAACAAGTCAAGCAGTCCGCCTCTGCATTGTTTCAATGTCTTCGTTTAATCCGACCTGGTACCGATCCCAAACTCTCTAGCATTTCTCAAGAATAGATGGCGCTAGCGTCCTACTTGTGATCTCATCTATAGATGAATTACACTTTCCTAGAATAATCCCAATGAAGCCAGGTCCACCATTCGCCTTCCCTCTCACAATTCTCACATATTGTTTCCATTTCACATCGCTTTGCAGCGTTACGCCCAGATACGTAAACGCCGTGACAGCGTCCAGCAGGGCGCTGTACCTGAACGTTACGAGATTATTTTCCTTACCCAACCGCATTCATTAACTTATATTTTTCTACACATAGAGCTATTTGCCATTCATTACATCAAGTAGAAATTTTGTCTAAGTCATCCCGTATTTTCCTACAGTGACTCAGCTTCCACACCTCACTGTACACAACAGCAACATGAGGAAACGACAGCAGATTGTTGTCCACCATGTCCTCCAAATCATTTACGTATATAGAGAAAAATATCGGTTCTGTCACAATTCCCAGGGGAACTCCCGACAATACCCTTGTCTCTGATGAATATTCACCATCGAGGACCACGTATTGGGGTCTATAGCTTCAGAAGTCTTCGAACCACTCACATATTTTAACTCATCCCATTTGCTCGTTCCCTCTTCATCAGACAGAAATGGAGCACCGCGTCAAATGCATTCTGGAAATCTAGAAATATGGCACACGCCTGTTGCCCTTCATCCATAGTTCGCAGCATATGACGTGAGATAAGAGCAAGCTGAATTTCGCACAAGTGAAGCTTCCTAAAATCATGCTGAATCGTGGACGTAAGCTTCTCGGACGCCGCATTTCTTTCCAAAGGTGGACCTATCCGCCATTAAGCAGCCGGTCATTACGTTTTACCCACAGCTTTATGTTGTGCGGGAACTCGTTACGCGACGTTAGCCTGTGCCCACGGCAGGTCTTCGCTGTACTACTGGGCGCACTACGACTTCTTCAACGCGAGCCGCAGCGGCGAGGCGGTGCGGGGCAGCGCCTGCGACGAGGTGTTCCCCGCGTGGCGCAGCGCCTCCGGCCGCCTGCGCTCGCCCCTCAACACGCTGGTGTACAAGCGCAGCCCCGACCACCACCACAGCGTGCGCTGCCAGTACCGCTTCATCACGGACAGGAGGCTCTTCGCCAGGGTCATCCTCACCATAGAGTCCATGGGCTTCAAGGTAAGCGGGATCTCAGTAGTTACGTTATCACTCGGCTACGTAAATAGTTTGCCTGAAGGGCGGGTGTTTAATAGCACATAGTCATTCATGATAAACGGGTCAAGAAGGATTGGGAAAGAAATGACCGTAATCCCTGTTTGATTGTATGTATATAGACTGAAGCAGCGAGTGAAAATTTGTACCAAGGCCGAAAACCGAACACGGGTGTCCTGCTTACTAGGCAGATGTGCTAGCCATTAAGCCATATATGTTTTATATATATATATATATATATATATATATATATATATATATATACAAGTGCATAAAGAAATGCCGTTCCTCTTAAGTCACATGACGACAATAATAAAAGTCGTCCCGTTACGACATCAGGACGCTCCATGCTATAGACCGCTGCGGGATTTCAGATGACTGTCGTCTCGTCGCTGTGTTGTTTCCGTTGTTTGTTCAGTCTCATTAAAAAAAGGAACTGGAAAGAGGTTCGAAGGTTATCTTCTCATGTCATGGATAATCCAGCTGCGAGGCGCGTTATGGAATGCTCTCCAAAGAAAATTAGAAAAATATTGTACGTATTTAGGGTTCTCGAGCCGTCCGCTGTGGCCGATCGGTTTTAGGCGCTTCAGACCGTAAACGCGCTGCTGTTACGGTCGCAGGTTCGAATCCTCCCTCGGGTATGGATGTTTGTGATGTTCTTAGGTTAGTTAGGTTTAAGTAGTTCTAAGTCAAGGGGACTGATGACCCCAGATGTCAAGTGTCATAGTGCTTAGAACCATTTGAACATTCTTTAGCGTTCTTGACGATCGCATAATGTCGTTCGTTGAGGTAATACCAAAAATAGGGTACTGTCTTTTACGTCATTGCCGAATAGGTAGTGAACAGCGTGACTGCTAATCCACATCACAGACTTCGTTTTTGCTCTTGGGAAATACACCCCATCTGGGAAAAGAAGTGGTTGTGTAGTTATCCTGTCGGTAGTCGTGCGTGTCAGGAAAGCCAATATCTGACGCACCAAATACCAAACGTCCTTTGCCGACCCGCATTCGAAACGACGTTCATCCGCGTCAGTCACTTGGCATGTGGCATACAAGGGCGAGTCGGCGAGGTGGAAGTGATCTAGGCGGGACTGGCACAACTGTTGCCCATCAACAGTTACGTATTATGCAGATTGCACATCAATATCAAGGGTGGTGGCAGTGCCACACAGCACGCCACTATGTAGTATGGTGTTTGCTTTCTATCATATTCGGGGTCCTGTTCAGTTGTATGGCAGTATATATCGCCCTCGTCGTCATCAAGCGTGTGGGTAGCAGTGCGGTGTAGATGTAGCTTAATTCAAGGAAAAATTGGCTAACGTAGAAGAAAGGGGCTGTGATGTCCGATATCATAACGGGGGGGGGGGGGGGGGGGAGAGTGAGGTGGGGCGTAAGGCCTCCAGTAATAATAGACTTGTGAGGCACGTCGGGCTTCGTCGCCGCAGGTGCAGATGACAGCTGACGAACAGGGCCTTCGCTCTGTTCTGAAAATGACAAAGGCCTAAACCCCCTCTGCTCCTCGGGAAGGAGAGGAACTCCTAACAAATCTTAAAAAACATGCCCGTACTAACAAAGGATTCCAAAACCGCCAACATGCGGTGAGCCAGAGTAGATGGTATCGGGAGCATCTTTGCAAAATGGGGGATGCGTGACGCCAAATAGACGTTAACGTTGGCGCAGCGGTTCGCACAACTGCACGGATTTCCTGGCACGCCTCCCTTCTCGATCTGAATTCTCACTGCGACCCCAGATGCCATTAAAGTCTCATAAAATGTGTCATTTCATCTCTATAAGAACCTGCACCTGGCTTTTAGGCTAGTTCCCCCAATTTTGTTCAATGCTGAGGTGCTGTTCCAGAACATGGAGAGCCTCAGCAAATCTGTTCGTGTGTGAGAATTTAAAGTAGACTGGGGCGGCAGTAAGAATTTGGATCGAGGAGGGAGGCCTATCAGGGCAAATCATGCAGTGACGCAAACCGCTGTGTCAAGGTAGCTCAGTGGCTAGCGCACCTGCCTAGTAAACTGGAGACTTAGGTTCGGAGGACGACGGTTCGATCCCGTCTCCAGCCATCCTGATTTAGGTTTTCCGTTATTTCCCTAAATCGCTTCAGACAAATGCCGGGATGGTTCCTTTGAAAGGGCACGGCCGATTTCCTTCCCAATCCACCCCTAACCTGAGCATGAGCTCCGTCTCTAATGACCTCGTTGTCGACGGGACGTTAAACACTAACCACCACCACCACCGCTTAGGTTCGGATCCCGGACATCGTACAAATTTTCACTCTCGGCATCAGGCTTTAGACATAAAATCATATCTGTATGAGACCAGTAAAGTCTCTGATTGTCATTTCACTTGTTTTAATAACCATCGAGGCCTTTTCTATATATAGATCAGGGACAGTAAGGGAAGATCCCAGTCTACCTCCCAGACCTCTGAAAAGCTGAATTCAATCGTGTTCGATCCATTAAGAGGAGTTTGCGGGGTCTTTGCGGTCAGTATTAAATGAGCCAAGCTTATCTAACCGATGAGGACAGTAATCAAAATTTTGCAGGTAACTTATTCAAGTTAATTATGTCTACGGAAACAGAACTAAGTGATGAGGTAGAAAAGAACCGGAGATACATTCTTTTAAGTTTAGCACTGTTTTTATTACCAGTATTTGTAAATGTAAGCCCCTAGGTTCATACCTATTCAGATCATTACCATGATATTGGTTCAGTTGACACAGCATGTTCGAATAAAACGTGTAACAAAATTTCATGAAACTATCAGAATAAGTTTTTGATATATAGTTGCATAAAGATAAACTAGGTCATTTTAAAAAAATCATACTTCAATATTGAAATGACAAAAACTGAAATTTTTTAGTTAAGAATCAAAGGTACCTTGCAGAATAGTCAGCATCATGACCCTTGTCACTCTTGTGTTGATCTTGCTTTTTTGGTGGTGAACTTGGCTGCACAGTGTACCTTGGGAAGTTGCACCTCGTCTAATAATTTCAAGACCTGTACAGTATCACAACTTGGGATGATGTTAACATGGGTTGGAGCCCTCATTCCTCCAATTATTTCGTCACTAACTCCCAATTTCAATGTATTTAACCCTCCAGACACATTTTTGGGGAGGCGTGATCAGCATTATTGAAAGACTCATAGGGATTATGAAGCCACCCTGTAGATACATTCAGAGCAGTTCTGGGTGAGCTAGGTTCCTTTAAACTGGCATGATGGCTGCCACAACAGCTTCAGGAATAGAATTCTTACGTTCAGTACAAACTCCTGAGACATCAGCCTTCTGAAATTTACACTATCATTCAGATCCAGATAGACAGAGAGAATATATCAATTATCTGTCAGTTGAAACATTGTTGAAAAACGAAAACATGTTCCAAGAGGGCTTCAATCTGTTGTTGTCCGTGCGTTTAACTAATTTCGACTCTGTGTCAGTTTCAAGCACCTGAAATACACCCGCGAAAATGATGGGATTATTTTATATATTTTCAGTCTACATGAAAGATCTCGTGTGTATATACACTTCACTGCCAAAGTACATGAGATCTTTTGTGTAAACACACAATATACACTCCTGGAAATGGAAAAAAGAACACATTGACACCGGTGTGTCAGACCCACCATACTTGCTCCGGACACTGCGAGAGGGCTGTACAAGCAATGATCACACGCACGGCACAGCGGACACACCAGGAACCGCGGTGTTGGCCGTCGAATGGCGCTAGCTGCGCAGCATTTGTGCACCGCCGCCGTCAGTGTCAGCCAGTTTGCCGTGGCATACGGAGCTCCATCGCAGTCTTTAACACTGGTAGCATGCCGCGACAGCGTGGACGTGAACCGTATGTGCAGTTGACGGACTTTGAGCGAGGGCGTATAGTGGGCATGCGGGAGGCCGGGTGGACGTACAGCCGAATTGCTCAACACGTGGGGCGTGAGGTCTCCACAGTACATCGATGTTGTCGCCGGTGGTCGGCGGAAGGTGCACGTGCCCGTCGACCTGGGACCAGACCGCAGCGACGCACGGATGCACGCCAAGACCGTAGGATCCTACGCAGTGCCGTAGGGGACCGCACCGCCACTTCCCAGCAAATTAGGGACACTGTTGCTCCTGGGGTATCGGCGAGGACCATTCGCAACCGTCTCCATGAAGCTGGGCTACGGTCCCGCACACCGTTAGGCCGTCTTCCGCTCACGCCCTAACATCGTGCAGCCCGCCTCCAGTGGTGTCGCGACAGGCGTGAATGGAGGGACGAATGGAGACGTGTCGTCTTCAGCGATGAGAGTCGCTTCTGCCTTGGTGCCAATGATGGTCGTATATGTGTTTGGCGCCGTGCAGGTGAGCGCCACAATCAGGACTGCATACGACCGAGGCACACAGGGCCAACACCCGGCATCATGGTGTGGGGAGCGATCTCCTACACTGGCCGTACACCACTGGTGATCGTCGAGGGGACACTGAATAGTGCACGGTACATCCAAACCGTCATCGAACCCATCGTTCTACCATTCCTAGACCGGCAAGGGAACTTGCTGTTCCAACAGGACAATGCACGTCCGCATGTATCCCGTGCCACCCAACGTGCTCTAGAAGGTGTAAGTCAACTACCCTGGCCAGCAAGATCTCCGGATCTGTCCCCCATTGAGCATGTTTGGGACTGGATGAAGCGTCGTCTCACGCGGTCTGCACGTCCAGCACGAACGCTGGTCCAACTGAGGCGCCAGGTGGAAATGGCATGGCAAGCCGTTCCACAGGACTACATCCAGCATCTCTACGATCGTCTCCATGGGAGAATAGCAGCCTGCATTGCTGCGAAAGGTGGATATACACTGTACTAGTGCCGACATTGTGCATGCTCTGCTGCCTGTGTGTATGTGCCTGTGGTTCTGTCAGTGTGATCATGTGATGTATCTGACCCCAGGAATGTGTCAATAAAGTTTCCCCTTCCTGGGACAATGAATTCACGGTGTTCTTATTTCAATTTCCAGGAGTGTATAAACCAATGCCACCATTTTGTGGATACATTTGAGGTGCCTGAAAATGACAGACGATCGGAATTAGCTAATGGCACAGACAATAAATAGATTACTGCCTGCTCGGACCATATTTTCGTTCTTAAAACATATTGAGGCCTTGGTGCCCCACAAGATCAAAATTATGAAACCTCGGTGGAGGTATGAGATTCAGACTGATGTTTAATACTTTATAAACCATATCTGTTATTCCTGATGGCCATTCCAATAGTGCTGGACTGGCCCTTCTAGGCATGTTTAGATTGTGTCTGCACCACATCACTTGGAAAGTCAGTATTTCACTCAAAAGTTAATTACTTGCAAAGAAAAATTAGCCAAGCAGCAGACACACTGCGAACAGCAGAGTGGCCAGCATTAAGTGCCGCATATTTTCTGTCTATAGGTGTAAATCAGAGGCTTTTCTATGGCGTAATTCCCAACATATCCGCATATGAAGAGATGCACGTCCGAAATTAAGTAGTTTCCGACATACGTAAGTAATATTATAAATTAAAAGGAAAGTACTTCCAAACGTCACGCAGAGATAATTTATATATCATTTTCTGCAGAAAGGAGCGAAGAATGTTGCAGTATTTGTTTCGTAAAATATCAAAACTCCTGATTTATACGTTTGCAAGCTGCCTGTAAGGGAAAGCTTCTCACTGAAGCTTTAGCGATCCTCTTCAATGTACCGTTCCTTAGCTTCCGATCGCAGATAAAAGCTCTACATGGCTACCAAAAATAGTTTTACAAATTTCGTTTGTTGTATTTCGCAACAATGTTTTCCACATAAAGTATAACAACCGCTTTCAACTTGTTGTATGTCACTCTTACATACAGTGTTTAAAAACAATGAAAAAGGGGGTAGTAAAATACTATGAAACTAAATTACAAATCAAACTAACTTCTGTATTCAATTTTAAGAACTTAAATATGCCATATAGTAACTTGATAGGTAAACAGACCAGGAGAGGCTACCACAGTACGAACGTATCTGCGTTCTGACTGTTAAAATTAAAGGCTGTGATTCATTATGCTACAGTGCAGAACTGATTATTCATAACTATAACTGGCGAGTTAAATTAAAGATGAACAGAAATGTTAATTTTCCACTAAATATTGTAAGTTGCTGGAATAACTGTCTTGGTTTCTGATTTTCACGACCGTGTCAGCTTCGAATCCCTGAAGTGCGTCAGTATTGTTCGCACTAGCAAATCGGAGTTCGTAAATTGAAAAGCAGGCTTATTTCGAATAATTACTACAATTAGTTGACACCTCAATGAGATAGCTGAAATGGTGGCAAAACAGACATCTTTCAAACCGGCTATTCTCCTTTATACCGTCAGACTCACCCGGATTTCCACTTTAATTTTTGTCAATAACGTACCAAGGATATCAGCTGTAAAAAATGAAATAACCTGACAAAGGAGGGAGGAAAGCTGAAAATGAAAGAAACAAATGAAATATGCCGGACAAAAGGTGGACATTGTTTTACAACGATGACATATTTTTAACTGATAACTTCAATCTTTATGTATTATGACTGCAGGTCCCAAATACAGGTAGTTTCCTCGACCTCAAATAACATATTTATAGTCAGACTATTAAATTTGCTCCAAAATACCACATATTTATTGAAGCAAGAATAGAAAGAGATAATATCTAAAATTTCGTTGCACAGGCCCTTTGTTTGAGGCAAGTAAATTACTGTATTCACTTGACGAAATCAAACTCAAAAGACTTTCAGTACTTCCTAATGTCCAGAAATGATAGATAAAAGGCTCAGATAAGTATTTATCTTTGGGCAGAAATAAATTCTTGCACTATATGCTTTATAAGACCCGCGCATTCTGCGAATACATATAGAAAAACACGTTCTTCATTATGCTGAGTTGTCCTTGGGTCTGTCTTAATAGTTTTCTATCTTCAGGAGTCAGATCTTTTACACAATTAGCTCAAGTAATAGTTTTGCACCATACTTACCTGTAGTTACTTTAATTATTCAACATGCAACACAAAGCACAAGTTGCTTGGTTGCCGTTTTAGACTTCTCTTTAAAAGGTTGGATAAAAATTCTTTAGTCATAACATCGAGGTGAATTTTAAATGAGAACGTCATCTGGATAGGCCGGTGACAAGTGCGTTTGAGACGACGGAGCAGGTGCGTAGGAATGTAAAAGCAATGACGTGGTGCCTCAGGACCCACCAAAGGAAGCCAGAACATTCCATGAAGTTCTTTTCCGAAAGTGATGGACGAGATACCTCGACGCCATTCAGGACAGGATTGTAGGAGATAATGACGACGTCGACATTCCGTCGATTGCATGAAAACATAGAATAGATGGGTGTTAGAATAGTGGCACACACGAGATAACTGCGTGTGGGCCAAAAATGTTCAGTTGAGGTTAAATTTAATTTGCTTTCTCCTTCCACAATGAGGAGTGCGCGCTGATATGAAACTTTCCGGAAGATTAAAACTGTGTGCTGGACCGAGAAACGAACTCGAGACCTTTGCCTTTCGCCGGCAAGTGCTCTACCATCTGAGCTACCCAAGCGCGACCCAGACACCGTCCTCACAGCTTTACTTACGCCAGTACTTTGTCTCCTATTTTCCAAATTTCACAGAAGCTCTCCTGCGAACCTTGCAGAATTAGCACTCCTGTGAGAAAGGATATTGCGGAGAAATTGCATAGCCACAGCCTGGGGGATGTTTCCAGAATGAGATTTTCACTCTGAAGTGGAGTATACACTGATATGAAAGTTCCCGGCAGATTAAAACCGTCTGCCGGACAGCGAACACACTTAAGGGTTTCATATACATAGTTAAATACACTTTTCCAATGTTCATGTCTCCGCAATATCCTTCCTTCCAGGACTGCTAGTTCTGCAAGGTTCGTAGGAGAGCTTCTGTAACGTTTGGAAATTAGGAGACGAGGTACTGGTGGAACTAAAGCTGTGAGGACGGGGCCTGAGTCTTGCTTGGGTTGCTCAGCGAACGGCAAAGGTCGCAAGTTTGTTTCTCGGGTCGGCTCTCTGTTTTCTCCTTATTCGACAATAGTCGTTTTCACTTGCATCAGAATTTATTTGTAAGGAATTCTCGTGAACATAAATTTGATGCCACTGTATCTTTACCTGGCTGTGTCAATCTTATTCACGGCACTCTACAGAGAGCTTGTAGCTTATTTTCTTTAATGAATGTTTAGTCTAGGGATAACTAAACGTAGGTGTAGCTTACAGTGTCTTTGAGCGTCGTTTTGTCATTTTAAAAACCTTTTGCTTGTCCGTTGAAAGTTAAGAGTCTAGGCGTCTGAATCAGGACATTGACGTTAATTGAGTCTTGCGTCGCCATACCCGGCAGCCATGCTGCCGTAATGAATGGCGCGACTCACATGTCGTCGATTTAGTGAACGTTCAAGACGTGTGTATCACCAGCAGTTTACAGTATTTGGTATTATTCACTGATCGAAGAATCTTTTTGTGACTGCATTTGCTTTTCGCTTCCGAAACGTCCCAGTACTGGTAAGTGAAATGTAGTTTCATATTCGCATAATTTGTTGAGAGTGGGTGAAACAGTTACTACGCACCGCCATCTGTCACCCTTTCGTTTTCTGTCCATCACAAACTATCTTAAGTGCACGTAACACAATTAGTTGCTAAGAATGGATGAAACAAATTTATTCTCTCTTCTTCGTCTTATAGAACATATTGTGCATGTGTATGTCTCGCTCACAAGTAGTTGGCTATTAGCCAAGACTTCATCTGATGCTTTTACTTTATATTACAAAACTTTGTACATTTACAAATTCCTCTTTCTGTGCGGGAAGGTCATCCAGGTGACCGGAAAATAGATATTTCGTCCTTTAACTCCGCTCAAACGGGAACACAGTTTAGTGCATATAGTGTCCTCCTCAACTGTTCTTAGCAAGACAATACATCACTAATTCATTCACTGAAATGTGAAGACAATAAATTTCTAATGCGCTAACGAAATCATTACAAGCACCAATGTGTGAAAAAAGTCGGCCCCAACAACGGAAACAATCGAGAATTCTAAGCGCGGAACTTACGAAATTCATTTATTTGAGACTCGTACACGCAATTTTATACCACCCCTCATCAGCCTATTTGTGCATAGAAATACGTCTGATATATTAGTAGAAGCGTACATTTGTTATTTATCTTGTTAGATTCACAATGCATTTTAACGCGAAAACTTTGTTCCTTTTTCATTCACATATCATATTTTTTTCTATGAGACTACTCACTTACTCCTACAAATAATTATATACCTGTTTAGAACATTTCAAGCTGGTAACAATAATAGGCTTAGTCCAATTATCTTGTGCTACTCAAAATTCTGCATTTTCTTCAAAATTTGGTCAGAAGCATCAGTGTAACATACCAAGCGTGTATTATTATTTGTAGATTTACACTAATTGATAAGTTTCTTATCACCTACTAGGTTTCGCTGCCAGTGTATCTCTACATTATTTCGTCATATCACCCAGTGACAGATATTTTCACTGGGTTATGGTCACGGTAAGTTCACAGCACACAGTTCTGCGGTTTCATTTTTCTAGGAAGAATACATATAATCCTCAGTGACTTTGAGGACTAGATGCTATTTACATTCTCATTTCGTTGCTAATATAGAAAGTTTATTGTCAGGGTTCACTACAAATACCTTTACAGCTTACACTCGTTACTGTGATGAAGTTGTTACTGAAAGAGATCCCCGTAACACTACAAGATCGTATTCCATTAATTACATTATTCCCGCTGTACTTGGTTCTGTATTTGTATTAATATGTGGTGAGGTGCTTACTTGGATCTATAGCGCAGAAACGGAATATTGTCTAAAAAGGCATAAATGAGCAATACTTGCAATTTTCTGACCTAGGCTTCGTACTAAAGTATTCATATTTATTTTATCAGTTGACACAGTTAAACTTAGATCCGTGTAGCATACCGCGTCTGTTACCGCATTCATTCAGGCCTCTGAGAGTGCTAGTATTTATATTCTAGCTAATTTAAGTAGATAACCTTACCTGTTCTACATGAGAAAGTATCTGCTTTATTAAATACTCATTACATACGCATTTTTGCACAGCTGTTTACATGTTCATTAGTTAAATTCCATTCTTTTTTAAGGTCGATTCATTCGTCCCTTTCCAATATTCCATACTCCCGGCCAATATGCACCTAACTACTCATCGGGGTTGTGTCGTTTGACTCCGATTCCCTTTTACAAATGTTCAAATGGCTCAGAGCACTATGGGACTTAACATCTATGGTCATCAGTCCCATAGAACTTAGAACTACTTAAACCTAACTAACCTAAGGACAGCACACAACACCCAGTTTCCCTTTTACAAACTTATCCTAATTATTACAGTGGTCATATACCTATCCTTATTCATCATAACAAGTGTGTACCTACTGAATAACAGTAACGAACCTCTAATGAATTCTAGTTACTTACAAAATAGTATTTACATTCATTTAGTAGAATAAAGGTAAAGCATCTCAGAGAGAACATAGGACGCTATTCACTTCACAAGAGTTCTACATTACCTATCAACTTTTATTTTGCCTTAGTTCAGCCATAATTTGAAAGCATTCAACGGTGCCTATTGAACAATTAAGAAGTGGGTGACCCCATATAAAAAATTGTATTTTCTGAACCCGTCGTTCACTTTCTACTTCTGTAGTGGGTCAAAGTATTTTTAAGACCTCTGTGTGAATATAGTTCTTTATACGTTTTGGTAGTGGGATAAGTAACAGGTCAATGATTTAGATTAAAACCGCCCTCATACATTCTGGTGGTGTTTTGTTTGTGTAACGCACCAGAGCATGTGTAGTATGCCACGTTCAATGTTTTGTTTCATGATCCGGAGGACGGTAACAGTTTGGGTTTCCGCCAATGTTATTTTATTGACACAAGGCGGGCCGCGTTCTGTGTATCGAGTATAATACAGCGGCTGCATGATTGCCCGCGTAACCGAATTGCTGTCTTCGTCTTGTGACGTAGCGCTCTAACAAAACTTTACGTGCAGCTGCGAGAAGTAACTCGCACCACAACTGTTATACGTTTTGTCATTGTAATCACTTCTGCTTGTCACAGACGTGAAAATTTCAAACCGTTTGTATTTGAGTATACTTTTGTGTATCACAGTGGTCGTCAAATAGCTACCTGCGGGCCACATGCGACCCGAATCAATTATTTATGTGGACGGCGATTCTTATCTGTATTTTGTAACAATATGAATCTAACAACTTGCCGGCAAATCTAAAAATGTGGCATTACAGGCACTAATATTTTGAAAAGGACTTAATTTTAATTGACGTTGGTGAATTGAGCTTTCAGCTAAGTAAAGTTGGCCACGTGCGTCAGGGGCAGAAGGGAAAATAACGCTGACATTGCAAGTTTAGGGGACGGGAGAGGGAGAATGTTTTATTGTTGGTCTTCCAGTATCGACAACTCACGAGCGTGCACGTGCTGTTAACGGTATAAATATTGACACAAAATTCTAACTTGAATTCATGAATGTGTATTACAGAGACTATCATCTCCAAATGCGAGATTTATTTGTATGAAAGAACATTAAATTACATAAGACTGTTGTAATGGAATGCAGTGAACAGAGGCAATGAAATCATTTATGAACCTTTTGTGATTATGCCTCGTATTGCATAATGCATTAAAATATAAGTACAATTTCTGTTATTAATCAAGTAATTTTCCGCTTGCACAGAAAATACAACAAAACATCTTCAGGCAATTACACCACCAAAACTTTGGATTGCTGAGCTTGAACTTCTGGTTCGAGGTGCCGTTCCCCATACTCCCCCTTGTATGTTTATGTGGCGACAGATTTCTACAGTGCATTTCATCAAAGTAAGTTCTTACATTGGGCACTGGATTAGGATCATCACAAGTCACCGCTACCTTAGCTACCTGGGATGTGTCATTCTTAAAGTGATTCCTTACTGCTTTTAATTCTTTTTCTAGCTTTCCTGCCTTATCGTTAATGTGACTTTGGGCTTTTCTTGCCATTCACGGAAATCATGTATTAAAGTTTCTTGCGTTCGGTCTAAGTCGTCACTGATCATTTCTGCAGAAGTGTTTTGCTCGGTGTATGCTTCAGTGAACTGTTCAGATTGATCTTCGTTCGGTTCAAGTGACTGTATTCGTTAACCATATTGTCTTCTTTCTGAACAACGATAGTAAAGTTATCAGCCACGCTGTCTTGTTTTTGCATGATACTATTTCCGATTTGATTCATGTTACTAGTTTGCTGTTTCATAGTTGACATACCGTTTATCATTATATCCAGATTTTGATTCATAGTACCTGTTTCCCGTTTAGTAGCAGTCATTTCGTTTTAAAGCTACAGAAGTAGTTGCAAAATAGTATCTGTTGCTACACTAACAGACACAGAAGTATTCTTTGCCTGTTACCGGGAAGTAATTTCACTCGTCGCAGCTATTGGGTTCTTAAATTTTCAGTGGCCAATTGGCCTTCTGATACCTTATTAGCCTACGTCTCCCATTTGTGAAGAAGCCATCATTCTAATTTGCATTCGGTTTATCACCGCTCTGTTTTCAAATATACTGTATGCACAAACATGTCTTGAAATAAGTTATATTTTACATTAGCATCAGTACGCCCGATGCCACTTTAACTGTTGGAAGCATTTCCTAAAATTTGCAATTGTCAAATCGTTAACTTAATGCATCACATTGGAGCACTGTTTTGTATTACTGCATTGAGATATGTCATACCCTGTAAATAGCTGTGCATCATGAGCAGAAACGCTATTCTGAGCACGGTAAAACGTTTGTTTGATTAAATTTATCTTTGTCTACAACATATTATGTATCAGTGTCCTGCTTCCCTGTAGTACCTCAGTGGGAATAAGAATAACTGATATCAGATAGAAAGGTCCGACTAATACTTCATTTTCATTCTTACTATCAGACCCTTACAGAAAATCTACATTGAAATTTCAAGAAATAATAATTTGCTTCTCTTTTTCTGACATCACAACAGAGGAATCCTGTTTTTCAGAAAGAGCTGTAAATTCTTCTATGGAGACGTGTACAACGTTACATTTATAAAAGTAACACTACTTGGTTTAAGCACACAGGCTTCTACATGTTACTGTACACAGTTTTTTAGTTCCTCAATTTTTAACCCTGTGATAACTTTGAACATATATGGTAACTCCTCCATTCACCATATTGTCTCTACTTACATGTGCTGAAAGCTTATATGCACTCCATTTGACTTTTCCATATCTGTAACTGTATAATGTTCAGACAGACATAGTACATCTACTACATCCTCAGTTTCTATTTCTTTCAAACAAACCAGGAGCTCATCTGCATTGCTTTATAATACCCTGATATGCTGATGAAATATACTAACATTATTTTTCAGTCTACGTTCATGACGATCTTGTGATACATTAATATCATTAGTGCCTTCCTGTATGAGCTTCTAATTAAGCTTAATTCCTTTTAATGTTGAATCACTGACCCCTGATCTTGGCCTAAAGAAGAGGTACTCTCTTGAACTGCAGTGCCCATCTCACCTCCTTAAAGATTTTGCTATCAACCAAGCCATTTTGCCCTTCCCTTTCCTACTGACTGCCAAACCTAGTGAAATATCACGTACCAATGGAATCAAAAGGAACCAAAGCCATATCTTACCCAGTAGCCATCCGAAGCATCCGATCCAACTCCGTACTGACCCTCCTTACATAGGTGTTCAACTGGAGCCGATCACACGTCCTGAAAACAGGCACCCGCGGGAGATATTTTTACCAGGCTACTCTCAACATTCTATTCCTGACCCCTGTTTCCTGCTCCTCTCACTATGAAAAACACGATCCTGGTTTGTAAAGTCCTTGCACAAGGACCGTACATCTTCTAGCACTTGACTATGATATGCACTGGGCTTGAAAAAGTTTATGACCTGATACCTGTCACATACCTTTTCTTGCAAAATGTGGCCCAAACCTCTTCCATAGCTACTTCCTAGCAACAGAACTTTCCTCCTACTTTTCTTGAAACAGTTTGTTTCCTAACGACAATCTGTTGGGTGTTACCTACATCTACGGTTACTTGAGCCTCTTCTTTACTTAACTGATGTAGCAAGGCAATACTCTTCACTGTCTGTTACCCCTACTCCGTACTACCATATCTCACTTGTCTTAGCCTCCTCCCCTCCACATCCTCAACCTCATCAGTGCATCCCTAGCACTATCCAGCTCAGCTAAATTGTTCATTGGACGGTGATACTGCATTTACAGCTTCTAGGGCTGTTCTCCTATCAAAAACATGTGCTGTGACAGCTCCAAGTAAACGACTAAACTCGAAATCTACAAAGAAATCTGACGGTCCCGCTGACATCAGGTATTTTAAAAACGCTCATACATTATGCGACTGTCTTGTCTAACTGAAGAGAATACTCTTATTCGAATCACTTTTTATTTCTTACTGTAGTACACTAAACTATCCCAGAAATTACACCAAGATATATCAAGATGTTTCGGCGTACTGCAGTGCATACAGTACAATTTATAACCAATATAACATAAAATGAATAAGCTAACGGAACATATCATGCGGGCTGAAAAGCTATCAATCGCCTTCTCTACTTAGGCAGATTTGTTTTCAGAATAGTTAGCTTCCCAGAAGAGATTCCGCAATTGGTATACGTTCGATGCATTATTAGATAAATATGCTTTCGGTTTATCGTAATAAGTACATATATTGATAGACAATCTGAATAGTTCATGTGTAGTGTAAACTGTGCACAGGGTTACCACCAGAGTGGATTTTA
Source organism: Schistocerca nitens (assembly GCF_023898315.1). Lineage (NCBI taxonomy): Eukaryota > Metazoa > Arthropoda > Insecta > Orthoptera > Acrididae > Schistocerca > Schistocerca nitens. Next base: position 422,579,227 of record NC_064615.1, read on the forward strand.
GCAACTGGCACAACTTTTCTTTTTATTATTATTTGTAGTTAAAACCAAATGATGTATTGAGAAGGTTCCATATTTTTGTGTTGTTCTTATTTTACCGACGAAATAATTTTATGACTCGTGTCCCTTCATACTCATGAAATAATCAAAGCATGGTCTTCACTACCTGTCAGTAATAATGTTCAAGCCCGCCCAGCTAGCCGCGCTGTCTAACGCACTGCTTCCCGAGAGGGAAGGCGTGCCGGTCCCATGCACGAACCCGCCAGACGGATTCGTGTCGATTTACGGTGTGTCGGCCAGCCTGTGGGTGGTTTTAAAGGCGGTTTTTCATCTGCCTCCGCGAATGCGTGCTGGTTCCCCTCATTCCGTCTCAGTTACAGTATGTCGGCGACTGCTGCGCAAACACTGTCTCCGCATACGCGTACACCATAATTACTCTACCGCTCAAACAATTGGGGTTACACTCGTCTGGTATGAGACGTTCCCGGAGGGGCGGGGGGTTTGGACTGGGGCTGAACCTCACATTAACCCTGGATTCGCTGTAGGGTGGTGGTGGGGTGGGTGGACTGCTGTGGCCTGTTGTAAGGTTGTGAACCACTACGGCGGGACGACGCTTCTCCGTCTGGGTCCCCAATTCAATACACATACACAATACTGTTCCAAGTTGGAAACGGTTTTTCTTGTATGGATGTCTCACTGTAATTCGTGCTGAACTTTATAATCCACCGTAATTGCTGGTAATGGAGAGTACAGAACTGCGTGGACGGAGAAAGATGGACTACAGGAAATGCGGGGAGGAACGAGGTAGGTGAAAATGTAACATTACAAATTACATGGACGGGTCAAGTACTAAATGAAGTGCTAAGGAAATTGACATGGAAGGCTTTCGTCAGAAGGAGAGACCGATTGGAAAGACGTGTGCTAAGGGAACGAGAATTAGTTAACCTGGCACCTTTGAGGAGCATCAGAGGGAAAAGTAATTGAGGCAGACAAAGAGAACAGGTTATAGAAGATGTTGGGTTTAATGGTCAGGTCGAAATGTAAACATAAACATATACGGGGCGATCAAAAAAAGCTTCCGTTTGAACACCGTACAGCCGTGAATCAACATGCCAATCAGGCATAATCACCATGAGCACTGAGGCAACCATGACACCAACGCTCCAGGCTGAAGATACCCGTTTGGTAAAACACCGTGTCCTGCTGCGTGGAGAAGTCCGTAATTGCCTGATGCGTATCCTCGTCCGACAAGAATCGTCGACCCTTCAATGCCTTTTTTAAGGAACAGAGGGCTTGATAATTGCAAGGGGAGCGGTCAGATCTTCAGGGCGGATGCTCGAATATCTCCAACTTGAGTTGGCGTAATTTCCGCGTTACAACATTTCCCATATGGGTACATTCATTACCATGTAGCAGCAGTGCCTCTTGTGTGGAACTTATGCACCGTTCCACGTCGGTGGTATTCGACAGACATGCTGCCCCATACACATTCATCATTCTCCGATGGATGTTTAACTGTGCTTGCCCTACTGCATTGGTCCTGTTTCGAGGTATTCGGTTCTATGCCGCCGTAATTCACGTTTATGCATACAATATACAAAAGACAGGAAAGGATCTGTTAGATGACGATCAGTTTGGCTTTATGGAATGTAAAGGCACCAGAGATGCAGTTCTGACGTTGCGGTTGGTAATGGAAGCAAGACTGACGACAAATCGAGACACGTTCATAGGATTTGTCTGTTTGGGAAAGGTATTCAGCAATGTATAATGGTGAAAAATGTCACAAGTTCTGAGAAAACTAGGAGTAAGCTACAGCGAAATATGTACAAGAACCAAGAGGTAACAATGAGACTGGAAGATCGAGATCGAAGTGCTCGGATTAAAAAGGGTGTAAGACAGGTATACAGTCTTTCACCCCAACTGCTGAACGTATACATCGAAGAAGCAATGAGGGGAACAAAAGAAAAGTTTAAGAGTGGGATTAAAATTCAGGGTGAAACGATATCAGTGATAAGATTCGTTGACGACATTGCTATCCTCGGTGAAAATGAAGAGGGACTGCAAGATATGTTGAATGGAATCAACGGCGTAGTGAGTACAGAATGAGAATGGAGAATAAATCGAAGAAAAACGAGAGTAAAGAGAAGTAGCAGAGCTAAGAACAGTAAGAAACTTAACATTACAGTTGAAGATATCGAAGATGATGAATTTAAACAATTCTTTTACCTATGGTGCAAAATAACGTATGACAGACGGAGCAAGGAGGATGTTAAGAGCAGACTATCACTAGCAAAAAAGGCATTTCTGGTGAAGAGAAGTCTGCTGGTTCAAACATAGGTCTTAACCTGAGGACGAAGTATCTGAGAATGTGCGTTTGGGGCACAGCGTTCTGTGGCACTGATACATGGTATGTGAGAAAACCAGAACAGAAGAGAATCGAATCCCTTGGGATGTGGTGCTACAGAAGAATGTTGAAAATTAGGTGGACTGGCATGATAGGGAATGTGGAGGTTCTCCGTGGAATTGGCGGAGAGAGACGCTTATGAACAACAATGGCAAGAAAAAGGGACACAATGATAGGACATCTGTTAAAGCATCATGGATAACCTCCGTTGCCTAGCCACCACCATAATCCATAATTAGGCTGACAGGGAATGCTACTTCTGAAGTAGACGGAATCTGAAAGTCGCAGTCGATGTTAATCTCACTAAAATCAGTCATTACTGACTGCCACGTCATTCTCTAAAAAAATTTAAAATTCTAAGTTACCGATATAAAGCGACGTTTCGGGACTGATGCAGTGGCCTTCCTCAGACCAAAGTGTAACTGCACGTAAGATAGCGTGGCATTCCATCATGAAGAACTTTAATGAGAATCACAACAAAATACGTGCGCTTTAAGAGGCCACAGTTACCAGCAACAGTCCCACAGCCTCTACTTAGCAAACAAAAGCTGAAAAGGTAATGTGCTGAAAGACTTTTGCTCCATTTTCCTTGTCCCTTCCATATTAATACAACTTCAAGCTGTGCTTCGCTACTCGTGTCTTGTATCAATTCTTTTTTATTGTAAATTGTAATTTATTCATTTTTTTACCACATGTACAGTTTCTCTTCTGTTGTGTGTAATTCTTTGCTGACGTTATCTTCCTCCCTCCATCCTTATATTCACGCACACACACAACATACATACACACACATGCACTCACACACAGACACGCACACACACATACACACATACTCACACACACACACACACACATAGCAATAGTACAGTTTCTCTTCTGTTGCTGATGTTATCTTCCTCCCTCCAATCATATATTCACGCACACACGCACACACGCACACACACACACACACACACACACACACACACTTATTTGATTGTTTAAATTTAATGTTTTCAATTAAATTACTGTTGAAGACAACATATAGTCTGTATTTGCAACTAACTCTCGACGTACAACATCTTTTCCGTTGTAGTTCACCAGTATGGTAGCCTCGTTGATTACGATAGTCAGTTGAAGTTAAGTCGATCAGCTTGTAAGCCGACAACCGGCTAAATAAATAAGTAGAGTACAATGTCAACAATTTTGTGCTTTCCAGTCATAACTAACAGCAAAAGCGACAAAGGAAAGGAGGAGGGAGAAAGAGAGGTGGTCGTTTCAGAATAGTGGGGATTGACAAGCAGGAGATCGAGAACTTAGCCTATCGTGACGATGCTTACAGAAGAGTGGCTACAGAGGAACGTAATAGGAAAATAAAGTTTTTATATGACCATAGAAAACGAAACGTTGCGGGGTTGTACGAAAAATCGTGCAGCGAAGGAGTCTTTTATCTGAGGAAGGCACATCGGAGTTGGACTACACGCACCAGCTGACAGGCATCTGCGGACCGTAACGGCACGCGCCAGTGGCCAGAGGCGCAGTTCGGGCGAATTCAGGTGTAATTGTTCGCTTACTGACAATGAGCCGGAGGCGGACAAAGGAGACGGTCGGCAGCAGCATTGCTCATGCGTAGTGTCTGGGTGCAGTGACGATCTATCTGGGTGGTTGCACAGGTGTGAGGTCAATTTGCCAACTAGTGTGTAAAGCATAAAGTCGTCTTCACGACAGAACAGTAACACGTAAACATAACACAATTTGCAGCCCAATATAATTCTAGAAAGGCAGCCCTAAAACAAGAAAAAAGAACTAAGATGACCTCGAAACAGTGAAACAAAAGCAAATAAACACAGTCTCAGCATACAGATCTCCCAACAACTATAATAATCATATAAATGCGAAGGAAGCTGTGTGTGCGCGTTACTCCTTCACACTGGAAACGGCTGGAAGGATTTGGAAAAGGAAAGGTATGGCTTATTCCCTGAATGAACACATAAGCTACGTTATCTATAGCTACCTGTCGAAAGAGGTGGGGCTGGAAAAGCATTGTAGCCCATGACGTGCGAATACTCAGAATTTACTTACTCAGTATTTGAGAGTAAGAACACTCGGTGACTAGCAACAAACCTTACACATAATTTCAAACTTTTAACTTTTTCTCGCTGAGGATGTACGAAAAAAAGTCGTTACTACATTTTCGTTGTTCATACAGTAAAACCACCGCAAGAAGCGCGACGTTTTAATATATTGCTTGCTTATTTTAATGTATTATTTGTTTACTGGGAACTCTATTTCACAACAGTGGTTCAGAAAATACGACTTCATAATCATTGTGCTGCTTAGAAACGAAACGGCAGAGTGAAATACTCTACACATAGCGGTGAAATATGTGTAAAATAATTGTAAACTATGCTAAATACATGTGAAATACATTTGACATAAGCATACGCAGGCAAAGTTTCGGATAGAAAGTTTATCCTAAAACCCAGGTACGTTTTCAACCAACTATGGTACGCATATAAGCAACAATCAGGAAAGTAATACTATGGGGTAAAAACCGCCAGTCCCCTACTGGGGTAAGGCTGATAATGCTGAGAGAGAAGAAGGATGAGGAGCTGGGCAGAGAGAGCGGGAAGCTAGGAGATGGATACAAGTAGGGGGGATGACGAGCTGGTCAGAGAGAGGGGAAGAGGAAGTGGAGAGAGAAGGCGAAGAGGAGCAGATGAATAAGAAGAGTGGAAAGGAGGACATTAACAGAAAAAGAAAAGAAGATGTGAACAGAGGGACGGTTAAGGAGAAGATGGACTAATAGAAGATTGGAACAAACATACACTCGCGGTCTCGTTCATAAATAACTGTTTACGCGCGAATAACTCTGTGGTGCATAGATGGATAAGATACATGAGCTTTGGCCACAGACAGAAAAAGACAGTAAATACAGCTTCTGGAGTTAACCACAGGACACGATGATATCACCTAGAGATCCAAACATTGTTCTATGAGTACTCCCGTCACCCACTACTTACATTACTACCTACGCAATGTATCTCAATACTATCTTCTGCACAAAAAACCTTTGAATGAATCACTCTCACGCACAAAAACTAAAAGGTAACTCTCGTTTTAAAATGGCATAAACCGAATCATTTACGTTCACAGAATAATAGAAACAAGACACAGACTTTACAGTAAACCAACCAAATCAATTACTCTTGCGGCGTGTAATTAACAAAATCAAACTGGCTCTCGCCTATAGAGAACACATTCGCACACCCAGCCCGCCATCACACAACACTGATAGCATATTGCAGAGGACGCACTGCGGTCGGTGGTGATCACACATTCTGTTACCAACTGCGTACCCCTTTCGTAATATCCATGGGACCATCATGAATCGCGATGACTTCTGTGTAATTTTTCTCTTTGAATAAAAATGTCATTTCTGGTCGCCTCTTTGCGTATTTCTTTGTCATCTTCTATGAAATACTATAGCAGCTCTTTCCAATGTACGGCGCAATGTTTATAGAGCTGTGTTACTTGATAGTGACACATCATATGAAAGTTCCTTCCGACCTTAAGGGGCCAACGAGAGGGTGACGGACGAAATTATAGCTCTAATTCAGGATTGTTTTTCTCCGTACTGGAATACAGAGAACAAATGGGGTTTGATGAAATGAATACAGCATACATTGAACTTCTAATTGGCATTTTCTTCATTGAAAAAAGTAGTATCCTCACTGTGTAATTGGGATTTTCCCGAGGCAGATCTAAAAGGAAATAGATGGACGGCTGTAGTTGTAACTCCGGTTGCGGGTATCTGAAACAGGAAACTAAAATATCACCCTGGTCCTTACAGATTTAATGCTATTTCATCGCAGGGATTTGCAAAAGAAAAAAAACTGCGAAAATAGGTATTTGAAAAATGGGCTGTTGGGCAGCTTTTGTACCCATCTTTTGTGGAACCATATTTTTGGCAGAAAAAATACTAAATATCAACATAAAAAATCGGCTACGATGAATTGAAGAATTTGAATTTTCTTCAAGGGAGATTAAAAATCATCAAAATTAGATGAAAATTGTAGTATGGGTAGCGAGAACCACGCTCGAACAACACGGTTTTCAGAAAAACGCGTTTAAAGTTTGACAAGTGTTCGTCACAAAAAAAAAAAAGGGACGAAGCTTCAAACTTACGGGATATCGTCGATGCCACATCCGTAATTATTATCGCCCCGGATAGTGGATGGCCGATTTCTGCTACTTTGATCTGATAAGTACTCAGTTTTGTCTTCAATGTGTGTGGCTGGTCCCGGCGGAGGTTCGAGTCCTCCCTCGGGAATGGGTGTGTGTGTGTTCGTCCTTAGGATAATTTAGGTTACTTAGTGTGTAATCTTAGGGACTGATGACCTTAGCAGTTAAGTACCATAAGACTTCACGCACATTTGAACATTTTTGTCTTCAAAGCCCTTTACGTGGCTGGGCGCATCGCTGCTGGCGTCCCTGTCTTCACAGAACCGGTGCATTTCATTGCCGATTTTGATTTGAAGCCCATTTGCCACGTGCATTAATGGAGTATGGCCTACACTGAATAGACATACTGCCAAATTTGAAGCAATGTTGACAATCTGGCTTCGACAGGATGTTGTTTTTGGAGCGTTTCCACAAATGAGACTATTCAAACTTTCATTCATATTTTGAGTTAAACCGCCCAAACAACGCTTCAGTAGATCAGTCGGTATAAATATGGGTGGTGGCATCGATAACGACTTTTGGCAACGGATTCTATAACGCCTAGGCGTGTAGTGCACGCTCACCTTCAAACGCTCACAGAATCGTTACGTTTTGGAGTTTCCGCATTATTTTTTGCGGAATAATTCTTCAATGTATATACATTCGAATTCGATGATAAAAAAATTTCGAGTTTTTTCGACCGTCTCACTGTCGTTCCATCCTAAAAATCTGCACACTAATGTTCCAAGTGTAGAAGTATGGAATGCGGAATTTGCCTATAGATGGTGCTACTAACAGTCAGTGCAGGGTCTGTGAGAGCGCGTCTACAGCACCATCTGCTTACTGTAACGGTTGACGAAAAATGTCAACACGCAGTAACCAAAGTTACATACATTGGTATGTGTTTCAAACCCGTAAACATGTTGAGGCTTCTGGCTTGTGGAGAGCATTTGTTATCATTTGAAGAAAACTGCTGGAGAATCGCATCGAGTACTTGTCGAGCTTCCGGAAAACAAGCTCTTGGGAAATCATAGTGCTTCGACTGGTTCAAAACATTCAAAAGTGGTGAGTTTGACATGAGAAACGACGATCCCGTGAAACCAACGAGAAAGTTCTAAGACAACAAATTGCAGGTCATATTGGATACAGATGATAATCTCAACAGGAACTCGCAGAACAATTGAATATAACATAGAAAGCCGTTTCTCTTCAGTTGAAAGCTATGGGAAAGGTACAGAAATTGGGAAAATAGATTCTGCATGAAATGAATGAAAGACCATAAGCAAATCGAAAGACCACTTTTGAAACGCTGCTCGACAGAAAAAAAAGACGTGATGAAAAATTGACATATTTTGAAAATATTAAGCGACGTAAATTATGGGTGAATCCAGGCAAACCATCTACATCCTCTGCAAGACCAAATTACTTTGGAAAGAAACAATGCTCTGTGTTCGGTGGGATCAGAAGGGTGTCATCTATTATGTGCTGCTAAAACATGGCGAAACTGTTAACACTGATCGTTACCAAAAGCAAATGATCGATTTAAATCGAGTGTTACGTGAAAAACCACCTAAATAAAGAAAAACGCCACACGAAGTCATGTGGCTCCATGATAACGCCCCATCACACACAGGAAAACAGCTCAGGGAAAGGATCGAGGATTTCAGTTGCGAAATACCAGGGCATGCAACTTATTCTCCAGTCTTGGGTCCGTCCGATTATCATCTATTTGCATCACTGTTACACTATTTCCCCGAACAACGTGTCAATCCGTATGAAAATGTACGACAAGGGCTCGCTGACTGGTTTGATTCAAAAGAAGAGCAGTTTGTTTGGCGTTCAATTCATAGCCTGCATTCAGAGCCTGCATGAGAGTCGGGAGAAATATATAAATAGCAATGGAGATAAAATATTGTTCATCAGTTTCAATCAACAGACCTGTAATTACTGCAACCTAATTCCGGTTTCGTACACTATGTGATGAAAAGCATCCGGACACCTGGCTGAAAATGACTTACAGGCTCGTGACCCCCTCCATCTATAATGCTAAAATTCACTATGATGTTGGTCTTCCCTTAGCCTGGATGACAGCTTCCATTCTCGCAGGAACACGTTCGATAAGGTGCTGGAAGATGTATTGGGGAATGACAGCCCATCCTTCAAGAAGTGCTGCACTGAGGAGAGGTATCTATGTCGGTCGCTGAGGCCTGGCATAAAGTCAGCTTTCCAAAACATCCCAAAGATGTTCTATAGCATTCAGGTCAGGACTCTGTGCTGGTCACTCGATTACAGGGATGTTATAGTCGTGTAACCACTCGGCCACAGGCGTGCATTATGAACAATTGCTCGATCGTGCTGAAAGATGCAATTACCATCCCCGAATTGCTCTTCAACAGTGGGAAGCAAGAAGGTGCTTAAAAAATCAATGTTGGTCTGTGCTTTGAGAGTGCCACGCTAAACATCAAGGGTTGCAAGCCCCCTCCAAGAAAAACACGACCAAGCCATTACACCACCGCCTCGGAATTTTACTGTTAGCGCTACACAGGCTGGCAGATGACGTTCATCGGGCATTCGCCGTACCCACACCCTGAAATCCGATCACCACAGTGTTTACTGTGATTCGTCACTCCACACAATGTTTTTCCCCTTTTCAGTCGTCCAATGTATACGCTCCTTACACCAAGCGAGGCGTCGTTTAGCATTTACCGGCGTAAAGTGTGGCTTATGAACAGCCGCTAGTCCATGAAATCCAATTTTTCTCACCTCCGGTCTAACTGTCACACTACTTTCAGTGGATCCTGATGTAGTTGGGAATTCCCGTGTGAAGGTCTGGATAGATGTCTGCCTATTACACATTACGAGCCTCTTAAACTGTGGGCAGTGTCTGTCAGTCAACAGATGAGGTCGGCCTGTACGCTTTTGTGCTGTACGTGGCTCTTTACGTTACCACTTCACTATCACATCGGAAACAGTGGACCTAGGAATGTTTAGGACTGTGGTAATCTCGCGTACATACATATGACACATGACAGAAGTGACACTCAATCACCGGACCATGTTCGAAGTCCGTGAATTCCACGGAGCGCCCATTCTGCTCTCACGATGTCAATGACCACTGAGGTCGCTGATATGGATTACCTGACAGTAGGTGACAGTACAATGCCCTAATATGAAAAAGATAGGTTTTTGTGTGTGTCCGGATGCTTTTGATGACATTGTTTACTTCTACATCTGGTGTAATGTAAATGTACTGGATCACGGTGAGCGTCCAGCACTATCCTTACCCTCCTGCAGGACCACCCGTACAGCGCGGTGTCGTGCACGGACTGCTGGAGCGACCGCGTGGACAAGCTGCTGGTGTGGGAGCCGGCCAGTGACGCGGCGGGTGGCAACGCGTCCGCCGTCTCCGCCGCCTACTCGCCGGCCGCGTGGACCGAGCCGCAGTCGGAGGGCGCCACCAGCCGCTGCCTGTGCCACGGGGGCGCGCAGCAGCCGCCGGTGTCGGTGGTGTCGCGCTCCGAGCGGCTGGCGCTCGAGCTGCGCGTCGACGCGGCGCACGCCGCCGTCAGCTACTTCAAGCACCCGGCGCCGCTGTTCGAGGCGCGCTACCAGTTCGTGCACGGACCACTGTGCGGGCCGCCGCTGCTCGCGCCCGCCACCGAGGGCGAGCTGCTCTTCCCGCACTATGAGGCTCTCGGGCACGCGGAGCCGCCCCGACAGATCCGCTGCATATGGGAGCTCCAGGTACACGCGCTCGCCTCTTCCGCCATAATGCACTTAAAACTGGCGCGGGGGGGGGGGGAGCACTACGAACGAATTTTCGAAATGGGACAGATATCGTTAGATGACAAGTACATGTACAGTCAAACGAATTATTACAGGTTCAGAAAACAAAGTTAATTTATTCAAGAGACAAATTCAGCAAAAAAGTAATACGTTGGTCCACCAGGGTACCTTATGCAGGCAGTCATTCAGCTTGGCATTGATTGATGGTGTTGTTGGATGTCCACCTGAGGTACACCGTGCCAAATTCTGTCCAATTGGCGGGTTTACAAAAAATACAGTCGCTAGAGCACTTGCCCGCGAAAGGAAAAGAACCCGAGTTCGAGTCTCGGTCCGGCACACAGTTTTAATCTGCCAGGAAGTTTCATATCAGCGCACACTCCGTTGGAGAGTGAAAATCTCATTCTGGAAACATCCCCCAGGCTGTGGCTAAGCCATGTCTCCTTTCTTTCAGGGGTGCTAGATCTGCAAGGTTCGCTGGAGAGCTTCTGTAAACTTTGGCAGGTAGGAGATGAGGTACTGGCAGAAGTAAAGATGTGAGGACGGGGCGTGAGTCGTGCTTGGGTAGCTCTGTCGGTAGAGCACTTTCCCGCCAAAGGCAAAGGTCCCGAGTTCGAGTCGCGGTCCGGCACACAGTTTTAATCTGCCAGAAAGTTTCAAATACAGACATGTTTGGAAGATTCTGCCATCAAAATCCAGAGATGTTTGGGGGGCCCTGCCCACAAAGTTCCAAACTTTCTCAATCTGGAAGAGATGCATCGACCATGTTGGACAAGATAGGGCTTGGCAAACAGTATGACCAGGAGAAGGGATAGGATGATAGCACATCCGTGAAGACGTCAGGGAATGACTTCCATGGTACTAGAAGAAGATGTAGAGTGTAAAGACTGTAGGGGAGGAGAGAGACTGTAATATATGCAGAAAATAGCTGAAGACGTAGGGTGCAATTGCTACAGTGAGCTGAAAAGTTTGGCACAGGAGAGAAATTCGTGGCGGAATGCATCACACCACTCAGAAACTGATGATCCGTAAAAGAAAAAAAAGCAGTAGACGTTCTTGCTGCGGGAGTGAGGTTATTATTTTGCCGAAATGTAAGCCGAGGTTGGCTTCCCATGAAGGGCTGCGAAACGGGGAGAGGGGGGGGGGGGTAGAATATCGTCGACGTACCGCTGTGCTATAAGGCTCCTGCAGATGACGACCAAAGTCGACCTGCTATGAAAGGAATTGTATCTCAGATCATCAGACTAGGTAGTCCGGTAATATGACGGGCTAACCTCAGGTCGGTATGCCATCGCTGTCTGGGGCGTCCTCAGACACGTCTTTTCTGGTCGACAGGCCTCAGTTCCAAGCGAGACTCATCACTGAATTATTTCTACTCAAGACATGAGTTTAAACACCGAAGACGTGGTCTACAGATTCCCCAGACCGCAGTGGGAAACCAACCTGAATGGTGCCAACCACACGATCCGACAAACAGGAGTGATGGTCTGGGATGCCTTCTCTTTCCACGGCAGGATCATTATGGTTGGCATCCACGGCACCCTTAAAGCGCAGTGGTACAACGACGATATTATACGGCCTGCTTTGTCGCCCTTCATGGCAAACAATCCAGGACTAACATTTCAGTTTGTCTTCGTGCTAGCCAAACCTTACCTCGGCCAGCAACGTCGCCGGATCTCTTCCCGATTGAGAACTTTAGGACTCTTACATGCGGGGCCCTCTAGCTATTCCTGTATGCTGACGATGTAATGCACCGCTTGCACAGATTTACGCACGATCACATACTGTCTGAAAAGATACTCTGTAGGAGTAAGAACCACTTAGCTCTTAAAAAGAGGGGGGAGGGTGAAAAGTAGCATAAGCCACTTCGCGCCAATAGCCAGAATATATTCATCGAATTTTTGAGATTGAGGGTACTTATCTACTTGCAACCGACTTTACACATACTTTCGAACTTTTTCTAGTCGATAAGGCCCACAAGAAGGTAAAATAAAAAACGTTCATCGCTCACAACATTTTTGCTATTAATGTAGTGAAGCTGCCACATCAGGCATGACCTTTTAATTTATTACTTCTTTGTTACTATAATTACAACACATTTTCCAGACATCCAGACAGTATTCATATATATTACTGAATGTAAGTGCAAAAATATATATCATCATACGAAACATAGATCAGGAGACATGACTTAATAAACAAGGAGATGCGTGAGAAACTGTTATATCATGCAAGACGTTTTAATTTATTACTTATTTATAACTAACTATTTCGCAACACATCTCGCCTACACTATTCACATAAATGACTGTATGTATCTACAAATTCATTTCACTGTAGAGACTAATGATTCATCTACAGGTGATGTATGTGTAAAACATAGTTAAATATATATTAAATATACGTGACACATGTCATCATAAGCAGAGCCTTGGCTTAAGAACTCCTCTTAAGCCCTCTGGATCGATGTGAACGATCCTCTGTATACATATTGCCTACTATCTGGAAAGAGATACTGTGGGTATAAGAAGCAGCAACCTCCTTTCTGTATGAGAGTAATAAACTGAAGGGACAAGGGGGATGAGGAGATGGGCAGCTCGAGAGGTGCTAGGAGTAGATGGATGGAGGTTGTAGGGTGGGGGGTGAGAGGGAAAGAAAGTGGATGAGGGGGAATGGATAGAAAGGGAAGATGAGGACATGGAAAGTAAGAGTGAGGGGAGAGGAGGAAATGGACAGAGAGAGTGTGGATGAGATTGACAAAGTGACAGGGAAGGAGGAGATGGGCAGAGAGACAGGGTTGAAGGAGATGGACTGAGAGAGGGGGCAGAGGAGATGGACCGAGGGGTAAGGTGACGTGAATGTTAGGGGGTGAGATGAAGATAGATGGAAGGAGCAGATGGACAGTGGGGGAAGGAGTAGATGGACAGGGAGATGGGGCAAGGAGGAGATGGTCTTATTGAAGATTGAAATAAATACATACCTGGGCAAACCGAAGCTCTCAACTAGTATTGAAATAAACATCCCCATTAAAGTGCACGGCTTTTTCACAGTTGTGAAGATATTTCAACAGAAACAAATGTAGTTGAAGTAATAAAATGAATAAATACCAAGCAAATTATTACTCTCTAATTAGCCATCAGAGACGATGAGAAACCTAAAATCCCCCATGAACAATCTCTGATTTTTGTGTGGCAAGTCTGGTTTTATACAGTAGTACTAGTAGTAGTAGCAGTAGTAGCTTTATTCATCCGCAGATCTCTTTTTACAAGGACATAGGACATGTCAAAGTATTTACAAGTTTAGACCAATTTTAAGTAAGCTAATTCGTTTAAAGGTACATTTACAGATTTCTAGTTAGAGACAATCATTAGACTTACTACCGGTATTAATTATTTTTTCTTTTTTACAAATAGCTAATGAAATAATGTAACGCCGCACTGTTCACTCATATCTCACTATCAGTCACTGCACACACTATACACACATTGTTTTGTAACACTTCATTCACTAAACACACAAACACACACACACTGGTGATCTCTGGGCATTTTCTGTAGCACAACTTCCCATTACCTATTTTTAAAAACTGAGTCAGCATCCCTCTATAATCAGTGAGATGTTGAGCTCAGAAGGAGGAAGAAGTTTTAGTACTGTGCGATACATAGCCTGGAGGTACGTTTTTCTAGAAACGAACAAAAGGATAAAACATAGTTTGAAGGTGTAATGTGGAATGTTGGATGTTTTATAATCATTATTATTTATTTGTATAACTTTTTTTTACCAAACCCCTACTCAGTTTTATCTAATTAATCCTTCAATGTATAAAATGTATTGCATAACAGGTACTTTTTAGCAGCCTTTATAAATAAGTGTATTTTGAAATTTCTTTTATCTCTTTTGGCGGTTTATTGTACAGTTTTATTCCTTGGTAGAAAATACTCTTTTGAGTTTTATGTTTATTTTTTCCTTGCAAATGTAAATTGATATTAGTTCTTGTTCCATGGTCATAGACAGAAATGTTTGTGCAATAATTACCAATGTTCTTTGATGTGTACGACTGACTGGTAAATGTATTCACACTGAGAAGTTAAAATCCCCAGTGTTTTGAACAGATCTTTACAACGAGTTTGACTACCATTTTTGGTTATGATTCTTATGGCTGTTTTCTGCGGTTTGAAAACTATGTTTCTATTTTGTACATTTGTTTCCCAAAAAAGAATGCCATAGCTAAGAATTGAGTGTAAAAATGATTAGTAAGTAACTAAAAGACACTGCATGTTACACACTGATGTTAGGACTCCAAGAGCATAACATGCTGATGATATTCTGTTTGCAGCTACCTTTGTGTGTTCACACGACTTCAACTGAGAATCAGTATTCATTCCTAGAATCTTTACATTTGTTACACAGTCTATAGAGGTGCTATCTATATTTTAACATTAGAAGACAATTTCATTTTGCTCTTCCAACTGAAATTCATGGCATTAGTTTTCTTTATTTTCAAAGTCATTTTATTGCTTGTTGACCAGTCGCAAACTTCCTTAAGAGCTTCATTTGCTTTCTCTGCAAGGAGTTCTCTTGCTTTCTCAGCGACTATAATATTGCTGTCATCATCGTAGAGAATTTTTTCACCATGGGTAACACTGCTGGGAAAGTCATTCACGTATATCAGGAATAGTATTGGTCCTAATATGCTACCTTGCAGAACCACTATATTAATGTATTTTGGTTCTGATAAGTGTTTTACTAAATATTTATATCTATTTGAAGTATGTGCTATCTCTATTCTTTGTACCCAATTTGCTAGGTATGATCGAAACCAGTGATTGGCTACCCCTCTTATTCCTAATGCTTCTAATTTATTTAATAGAATCTTGTGGTTGACTGTATCAAAGGCCTTAGAAAGATACAAAAATATGCCTGTGACACACTCATTTTTATCAAGAGCTTCAAGTACAACTTTCGTGAATGTTACCATGCCTGACTCCGTGTTTTTGCCACTTCGAAAACCAAACTGTGATTCGCTTAAACGATTGTATTTATTCAGGTAATTCATTAATCTATCTTTCATAATTATTTCTAATATTTTTGAGAATGGTGACAGCAGGGAAATGGGCAGGTAATTTTCTATGTCTTCTGCATTGCCTTACTTCAGCAGACATACAACTCTTGCCTGTTTTAACTGCTCTGTAAATGTCCCTGATGTGAATGACTCATTTATTATGTTTGTTAAGGGGCCTTGTATAATCCATATGCTTTGTTTCCGTACACACCTTGGTACGTCATCCTAATCTACTGACTTTTTATTTTTTAGTTTTTGAACAGTTTTATTGACTTCATTTTCTGTCTTTGGAAGCAACATCATTGTATTTAGTGCAACATTATTTACAGGTGTTAAATTTTTTGGGTGAATTTTTGCTGTACCTTCTCTGCAATACTTGAAAAATGCTCATTTACATAGTTTGATAAGTGTTGTGGATCCTTTATTATGTTATCCTCCTCCTTTTGCAGCATGTTATTCTGCATTTCTTTGCCTCTCCCTGTTGCCTTTCGTTATAACGTCCCAGATTGCTTTGCTTTTATTCTTTGCGTTTTATATTATTTTTTCATGAAATGTCTGTTTTGCAGCAATGAGCACGTTACTATGGATATGATAGAAATTTAAGAATTCTGGATCATTGCGACTTTTTTTCATGGAACTGAAGTATTAGAGTGTTTGGGAGGACTTCTTAATACCTGTTGTTATCGATCTGTTTCTCTGAGATGTTGATACAGACATGTGTACCTTTGGAAATGAATTTTCAAAGTTCAATTTCAATAATGCGGGGAATTTATAGAATTTCATATTCACCTTGGTTTCCTTATACACTTCATCCCAGCTTTTTTTTTTTTTTTTGCTAGTTCCTTTGAAAAACCTTTATTTTAATTTCTGGTGGATGTAATTTGTAGGCTTATAGTTTAGGGAATGATTCCATGTCTCATTTTACTAATGTTATGTCACAGATATGGTCTGATAGTCACATCACATATTTCCCTGTCCATATTTATGGCCACATGGTCAATTACTGATCCAGTCATTGTACCCACCCTTGTGGCACTATTGACCAATATGGACATGCCAAAACTTTGAAGGATATTTATGAGAGTGCTGCACTTATGATATTAGTGTTGATTTGTCGACAGATGTATCGATACTAGCGTCAGATGTATCGATACTAGCCTACTGGAGATACCTCGATACCGTGAATTCGTTATTAGAGAGTTTGCTTCAAAGACCTGACAATTTTTCTACTGGATCTGGAGCTGTGATTTATTTATTGTTGAACTATGTGTCTGCTTTGTTACAATTTTGCTGAATTACTGTCATTACTCAGAATGTTATATTCAGCCCTAATGATATTTAATTTGCTTATCTTTCTCGGCACTTTTGGACGTCTCTGTTCTCTATCCAGGCCACTTTATAGAATTAATCGTCATGCATTATCATGTTAATGTACGTCATAATTTTCCATGCAATTTTCGTAATCTGTATCTTGCCATGATGACAGAAGCAAATCACAAGTGTGTCTTTCATATTTTGGATCTTCACTGTGTCTTCACGCGATTCGGCACTCAGTGGACTCTTTAGCAGGGTCAATGACAATGACATCAATTTAGACTGAACCCAGGCTTCCGTAAAAAAAAAAAATCATCTTCATAGTGTCTCCACTTTTCTTGTCATTAATAATAAGACTGCAACCGATTTACAAGTACTTTTATTTGCTTATTTCTAGGTTTTTAATTGTGATATTGGGCAGGTTTACTGTAATTACTTCTTACGGCCCTCAGGAATGTGCATCTAGTTTCTTAGAATGACTTATTATTACCGTCTCATCACGCTACATAAACCAATCCAGTTTCCTGTTTTGAATATTCTTGAATTATGCGTCTGGTAACAGTGATCCTTACTGACTTTCTTCGCTTCTTTTCTCATGCCACTCGGTTCACTTCTCGCATTCTAGGTCGCAGCTATGGCGTTGTAATAAATACCAAAATATTATATGGTACCGACAGATCCCAGTTACTACAGAACTCTTTTGTGACGTACATATTCCATCAGCGTTCTGTTTGTCAGTGATATGATGTGGCCTGTATCGCTCCTGAATCCTTAAATACTAACAGAATTCCCTACATAAACACAATTTCTTCCACAAATTTCTGCAACACTGTCTCGGCGCCCTGTTTCTCGACTGTTACTGCTGCTACGAATTTACTTATGTTAATGTGAAATATCAAATATCAATTTCCAGTCATTGTGTTATCTAACAGACCTACTGTATCTGTGTTACATATCTTACAAATGTCGTCACTGTGTCTGTAATTACTAGAGGCACCTTTGTCTCTATCAGAGTGTACTTATTCCTTTGACACTTGTCGCACTTCCCAACGCCTTCTTCTACGCCTCTTTTGATGCTTTTCCACCGTTTACACTTCTGTTCGTGATTTTATCGAGGACATGGTCAAGGCGGAACGTGAGCGGCCGGGAATATAAGGAAATTAATAAATTAGAGCAGGAGATGTTCGAACAAATTTGCTAAATTTACTATCAGTAAGCTATCAGTAAAGGCTGCAGGTGTAAGAGCGTGGCACATGGGAGGCCACGGACAGCCAGACTGAGGGGCACAGTGCCCGAACAAGAATGAACAGGAAGGCACTTCTGGTTACGTCGAGAGCTGGCAACAAAGAGAGCGTTTCCTATGGTCCACCGCGCTCTCGCTAGCCTGTCCTGAGCCCCCACGTTAACATCCACAGCCCTCTGATTGGCCGCTGAATGGTACTTTGCAAATGTGTCCTAGTCACCCATGCTTTAATAAATCATTATCCCTTCAGCAGTACTCAAGATGAGAACACTACTCAGGTGGACTGTGGGTAGGTGGTGATATCCGGTGACGTCCAGTGTCACACCTGCTCACACTCAACCACAAATTTACGGTGAGACACGTTCCAGTTCACCAGAAACAAAGAACTGAAAAAATAAAATTTTATAGTTACCAATAAAAATTTTCTCGTACGTCTGGCAGCAGTCCATAGACTATTTCTTATTCGGTCTAATGTTATTTGCATCCTTTGGTGCCCCTTATAGGTTACCATGCATTTCCTTTTTCATTTCCGCTTTTTTTTATTTTCCCTAAACATTAATATGTGTCCCATACTTTCGCTTATATCTTTTACTTCATCAGACCACATTTGACTTAATGCATCTGCATTTGAATTATGCTTTCCTGATTTGTACATAATGTCATAAGAATACTTCTGTAGTTTAAATCTCCATTTCAGTAACATTCATGATGGATCTTTGACACCGAAAATGCACGCCAGTGGCTTTCGAACTGTTGCGATGCTAAAATGTCGACAGTCACTATAAATGGTTTCTCGAGATGTGGGTAGCTCAGTATGGGAGGATTTAGAAATCTCTCTCTTAATTCCTCAAATGCAGCTTATTACTGGCCTCCACTTTCGTATGGCACTCCAGTCCTCAACAGTTGATGTAGTGGACTTGCAATCTTACCGAACTTGGGAATATACCAAAGGTAATATCTGGCTAACCATTAATATCCATTTAACTCTTTGATGGATTCCGGAACTGGAAAGTTCTTTACCTTCTCCACATTTCCCTCGTTCGGCTCTACAACTTTATGGCTTATTCTGTGTCCTAGGAATATTACATCCTTTCTCAGAAATTCGCACTTATCTACTTGCAGCTTTAATCTATGTACCGTAACCCTGTCCAAGAATTTGTGCAAATTCTCATTATGCTCTTTCAAAACTTCCATAGTTAATTATTTCATCCTAATCCACAAACATTTTGTACCTCGCAATCCTGCCGAATAATAGTCATCAGTCTCTGAAATGTGCTTGGTGCATTCTTAAACCGCATCATCATCTCTTTGTATTCATACTGATGAAAATTGGCACGGAATGCTATCGTTTCTCTTATCTACTGGTTCATTTAAATGAGATAGTACCCTAGCCAAATCTAAAGTGCAAAAATTCTTGGCTATCCTTTATGGTCCAATATCTCACTTACTTCAGGGTTGGAAAAGTCTTCCCCCAAAGAGATTTCGTTCAGTTTCCATAGTCTGTTCGAATCTGTATTTTACTAATCGACTGGCATCTCATTTCCTTGGCACAATCAATACAGGTGCATTCAACAATTATCCTCCTATTAACTATATTCTTAATTTCTTCGGCATTTTTTCTCTTCTGATATTCTACAGAGTGGTTCATTCACATTTTTCCCTCTGTGTTCTGGCAATATGGGGAGTGCATACTTCACGGTTTCTGCAGGTCACGATATTTCCCCCGTTTTGGTAAAATAGATCATATTATGAGCTACAGAGGTTTTCCAATTCGTGTCGTGCTTCTCCGTTCAGATGCTTCTGCTTCTGCTGGCGTCATTATATCTGTTCACCTAATACTCTTTTCTGCACTCAGTTCACCCTTGGACTCGCTCATGTTCAATACTCTGGCTCTACTCTTTCGAATTCCTTCGTTGCAAATGGGAGAATACTATGGTTTTTCAAGGAAATAACCTTTCACTTTTGTTGTGCTACAAAAAGAGTATTCCATCCTTAAGTCAAAACAGATCGTCCTCTGTCTATATGCTCAGTCAAAGCTTAAAGTTGTATGGTATAGAAAGAGCTACACCATCAGATTCTGTGTGCTAGTCTGAAAGTCGGCTATGGAGACGCTGAGCAGGACTTAACGAACGTCAGAAAGTGAAGGCTAATCAAAAGCAACGGCTATTTAGCCGGCACAAGTGTTTCAAAAGAGGTCGTGAGTCTGTGGAAGACGATCCCCACGCAGATGCCCATTCACGAGCAGAAACGAGGACAATGTGCTTAGTACGCATGTTGCGTTGAACACAGACCGGCGGTTAAGTGTTCGAATGACTACAGACCACACAAGAGTTAATAAACCGACTGTGAGAAGGGTCAAGATAGTCATGTTGACCTTTCTCACCGAATTTCCTCACTCATTATTCAAACTCTGTGCGGCCCTAGCAGAATTCTTCCTGTTACTCTAAGTGAAGGCAACCTTTAAACGACAACGCCATGAGGCAACAGCAAAGGTGAATTTGCCTGCATGGCGCTGCTTGATGAGTGTAAGATATCTGGCTCTTGCAGCCATGACTACTTTCTTGTCGCTCGAAGCGCCTTACGTATTACAGCAGGCAGCTGACATTACAAAAAATGATAGATCGGTGTCTTCAATTAAGAAAACCTGTAGACTTCTGTTTGCACAGAGTAGTTTAGTGAACTCTTGCTTTTAGGTGACATGGAACCGGCGGAGAATACAACGTCGTGACTGAATGCTGCTTTAGGATTGTCAACTGACACCTATAATTAAGCAACATGTCAAATAAGATTTAGCAATAGGTTAGAAATCTCTCTTCAATGAACTCATCACGATGTATTTATTAAACTAATCTATATATAAAGTTATGAACAGCGCGCATCCACAGCGCATTGCCACAAACAATGCCCCATGACGTGATCTGCGCTGATGTGATGTGAACGCCATGACGGCTGCAGTCTAGCGGCGTGTTAGTCAGTTAGTTAGTTGTTTGCGTGTTCCATTGATCAGTCGCACGGTACGGTAGCCATTATGACGTGGAACGTGTCAAGTACAAAAGAAATGCACATATGAAACAAGATTTTTTAATATGTATATATTACAATACATAGTTAAGGATTAGTATTTCTATTATTTACCCCATTACCTTAAATGGCACAGAATGCATATACTATATTTGTAGATTTATTTATTCCTATTCAAGAATTCATCTATGGTATAGAATGAGTTGTCAAGTAGATATTATTTAAATATATTTTTGACTCTATTAGTGCTATCTGTCAGACATTTTATTTCATCTGGTAATTTGTCCATAAATTAAATAGCAGCATATTTTACCCATTTCTGTGCCAAAGATAGGTTAAGTAAAGGATAGTGTAAGTCTTTCGTTTTTCTGGTATTATAATCAAGAATGTCACTGTTGTACTTATAATAGTCCTTGTTGTTGAGAACAAATTTCATAAGTGAGTAAATGTACTGTGAAGCTGTTGCAAGAATTCCCAGTCTTTTAAAAAGATGCCTGCAAGATGTGCGACTATGAACCCCACACATCACTCTAACTACTTTCTTTTGAGCAGTGAATACTTTCTGTCTAAATGTTGAGTTGCCCCAAAAATTATTCCGTATGACAACAGAAGGTGAAAGTATATAAAGTATATTAGCTTAATAATTTCTATATCCTCAGAATTGGCAATTACTCTGATTGCAAAGGTTGCTGAACCTAGTCGCTTTAGAAGATCCTAAATATGAATTTTCCAATTAAGATTCTCATCTCTGTGTACACCCAAAAACTTTGTGTGCTTAGCCATGTCTACTGACTTCCGTTGATATGTTCTATTTATTGAAGGAATGCACTTTTTGCAGCAGAAAATTGGATGTACTGTCGTTTTTCAAAGTTTAGAGCAAGCCCATTTACCGAAAACCATTTATGACTTTTCCGAAGACCTTATTTGTATCACTTTCAATTTGAGTTTCTTTTACCAGATTAATAATGGTGCTTGTATCATCAACAAACAGTGTCAGTTCAGCTTCCTGTTTCAGATACGAAGGGAGGTCGTTCAAATATATCAAGAACAGAAGGGGACCCATCATTGAACCCTGTGGAACACCTAATGTAATTTCACCCCAGTTAGATGATGTCGCAAATTTATTTAAATCACTTGACCCATATAAGGAAACTTTTTGCTTCCTGTTCTGTAGGTATGACTTAAACTACTCATACGCTATACCATTTATGCCATAGAACCGTAATTTCTGTAACATAATGTCATGGTTCACACAATCAAATGCTTTGGACAAGTCACAGAAAATTCCTATTGGGGACATTTTAACAACATTCCATACTGATTTGATTTTATTGCCGGAGTTGTTAATTTCTTATCTAACACACATATTTATTGATTTCCTTACAACTTTTCTCAGTATGTTACAAGAATTTTTGTAGTTTAAATGTACTTCTGGATCTTTACTAGTTCTTGCTGTCTCATAAAGTTTTCTTTTCTTTTCTTAAGACACTTTAATACCTGCAGCAATGCAAGGTGTCTTTGAAACGTGTTGGTGTTACATTTAGTAATTTTCTTTGAGAAACAATGTTCGAAAAGGGATATACATTTATTAGAAATAGGCTACATTTATCATTAGCATTTGCCTCATTATATACATCTCCCCAGGTAACATTTCTTAAGCTTTCTTTGAAGTGCTCTATAGATACCGGTTTGAGCGACCTTACACTCTTACTTAATGGTTTCCGAACTGTACACCCTGTTAGGTTTTGTATGTTAATCAGTTGTGCATCATGGTCTGACAATCCATTTACCACAGGGAAGCATGTGTTTGTTTTACATCCTCTTTCTGTAGAAATACATTATCTATTAGCGTGCTACTGTCTTGAGCTATATGTGTAGGGAAATTGATCACTGTTGCATGTTGTTAATAACACTTCTAGTTCACTTTTCCTCTCAGAATTATTTAGAAAGTTTACATTGAAATCAGCACAGATTAATGACTTCTCCTTTTTGTCTGACAGACTGCATAATAGGGTATGAAACTTTTTTATGAACAGCTCCCAGTCTCCTAACGGGGACCTGTACACTGTTGCTAATATCAATACTACATTACCTAGCTGAAGTTCACATGCACAAACCTAAAAGTGCTCATCAACACAAAATTAGCTTACTTTTAGAGTTTTGCATTTTTGTTTTATGAAAATGGCAAATTCTCTTTTATCCATCCTAGATCTACAAGTGTAATATGCCCACAGTTACATGGTGTTCAGACAGTCAGAGTACATCAATCTCATTCTTATTTTTGAGATCATCTAAACACACTAATATCTCATGTACCTTATTTTTTACTGCCCTGATATTTTGATGAAGTAAGTTGATACTGCCCTTAGCTTTACCCCTATTTACTGTACATGAAGTTTGTTTTATTCTATTTATCTCGATTGTCATCTGCCTGGACTTTGGCTTTAACCTAAAAAATCTTTCTGCCTGGGCCCATTAACGACAGGAATCACCCCTTGTGTGACTGTGGACCCCCTTACAGTTTCTGCTAATAGAGATGCTAACAAATTTTTCCCCACCCTATTTAGGTGCAGGCCATGTGTAGTGTATCCCCACCCACCAATAGCATTTACTGGAACAGCACTTACGGTGTCTGGAGATCCTGTTCATCTCATTGTTAACATACTTTACAGATTCACCCAGGGCTGATCATGACGCTGAAAGAACTCCAAAAACCACACATTTGTGTGCTCAGTTTCTGCTCCTATTTTATCCAGGTCACTCCAAATACTGTATCTTGGATTCATAGCCAGGCTGTTTCCTGCTCCCCCAACTATAATTACCTGATCTTCTTTCTCATAGTCCCTGCATAGCTGACCTAAGCTTTCTGTCACCTGGCTAAGGCTAGCACTTGGTTTCACAAAACTTGTGACCTGGTACCCTGCACCTAATTTCTGCCGAATCTGCTGGCCTACACCCCTCCCATTACCGCTGCCTATAAGCAGAATTCTTCTTTTCCTATTCTGGTTTGATCTCGACCTGTCTTTTTTCTTTAAGCTAATATTCTGCTTCAACCGACTTTCAACTACGTCTGGATGAGGAACTTCCTCCACTTTTTATAGCAAGCCTAACTGATTTACTAATTTAATTTCTGTAGTTTTTTCTAGTGTTTCCCTATTTCGCCCTTTGCTTGCTACTTTTTCCCAGTTCCCACTGTCTTTTTCCTCCCGTAACCTATGTAATTCTAAGTTCGCGTTTTGTAATTCAGCCTTAAGGGCACAAATTTTGGTTCAGCGATTTTTCTCTCCTTTCTACATAACCTACACTGCCATGTAAGAGCCTCATTTTGTACCCTCGTTTCCTCGCCGCTACATTCGCCCCAATGAAACCATAATTTACTGTCTACACAGAACACCCCCTCTTTCAAATTTCTACGGCAACCACCACATTTGTCACACATTGTTTGATAGACAAACTTAACACAAAAGCAGAGAATAAGTTGGCACAAGACCACCGTAGTTTCGTAACGTGTAGCCTAATAATTCGTAAATAAACACTAATGTAAACAGTCTTTTAAATTTAATTCCAAAACTACCTAGGTCTGTATGACCTACGCGAATTAATTTGACTTTAAAGCGATAACTCTAGTCAAAAACGAATATCTTCAATCGCTCGAAATTTACGCCTAAAAAACGTAAACAAAACTAGAGAGTACCGGCCTTTTACGAAATACTTCCTTTCCAACCTAAATACGGTCAGAAAAGCGAAATCTTCAATAGATAGCCTAGAGAAGAAGTATATACACTAGTCTAAAATATTAACAAAATTAGCTCTTATTTCAATGTTAATCACTTAACTTAGCGAGAGCTTCGTATACGCGCGTCTGCCTAGTTCCAGAGATGCTCCCTGCGTGTTGGCGCGATGCTGCGAGCAGTTCAGACCAGTTAACGTATTGGGAAAGTTACATATTATTTATTTTCCATACAAGTGTTATTGCAACATACCTGTATTACCTTTCGTGTGATTATAGACCAGGGATTGTTGTGAGCAGGCTACTTATTAATTTTTGTTTTGTTATTTTAACCAACGGGAATGTCGTGAATAAAATCCGCTCTCAAATTACGATTACATCGCCTATAATTATGCCCAAGATACTTAACTATAAGGACTAAAAGTAAAATGAATATGTGCTGGTTGAACTGTTCCTGGGTTCAGAATGAGTGACTGCTTTTAATTAGTTGGCTGCATTTAACGCGTAGGAGACAACAAATGCACTTTTCGCTACACACTGATAAATTGCCACTCTATTGGTCAATGAATTAATAACACGCAGGTAGGATTTTGTTAAGCGGTAAAAAATAATGAAGTTTTGATTCAAATTAAAATATTTAATCTTTCCTTGTGTTAGTTGAATCACTGCAATGACAACAGCTATAGCTTTTTAATAAATAAACAAGAGCAGTGCACCTGGTCGACCAATGAGTACTCCCGGTAAACTACTAAAAAATCGTTCTGAGTTCAACGATGTGTCTTCAGACGTAACGTTCCAGTGTTAATCGCAAGTCCAGAACAATCGCAAATTCATGAAAATGTTTCCGCACTCAAACCTTTTTCTTGCTAAGTTGCTGAAATCATTCTAAATCCACACTCTGATACCCAGGAATGCATGCGACTCTCACAGGCTCTAATGTGTCGTTATAAAATTTTGAACACTGCACTAACACGACCCAGTCACAACTCATAGATAAATACGTCTGCATTTCTCCATCTGTCCCACACGAATGACCAACGTCGTAATGGCTGACGCTCTTTCATGCTCTTAAACTGTCATTACGGAAACAGCACACATGCTTTTACCCTACATCCTTAACAGCTATTCAATCTTACTCTACACAGTAAATTCTTGAATTGGCAGCAGTCAGCAACTGTAGCACTATGGATAAGTGAGAATCATACAGGTAACCAGATTCACGCCAAACCTTTATGCAAGCTTTACCTTGATTTCAATAAGTACATACCTGTCCTCCTTAGAATAAGTAATAACACGTGTTACATACTGTGTGGAAACAGAAATAAGCTATACGGCCTACTGAACTGTAAAATTATCCATATAAATGCTTCAGGAATTTAACAAACTAGTGCACATCAAAAGTGTATCCACCACAACAACGCAATTCCCAACAGCGTAACCCTGACGTACGTAAGTTCACATTTAATAACAGCCAATCATACGATTACAGATGACACGCTGCCTGCCGAAGAAACGGTAGCAAAAACACAGAAAGTTGTAAGTTTAATGCTAAACTTCAAAAGTGGTAAGTGATAAATGAATAAAACTTGTTCTGATGTAGAAATAAGTGCAGGCTGACAGAACTGTTTTCAAATACAATTTCGAACGTAATTATGTGGAGGGAGCTGAAGCTACACGATGAGAAATACAGACTGGTCGGATTATCAGACAATTCGTCTGCAAGAAAGCAATCATATTTGCAATGAATTTAACGTATGTTAAGAAACTGTCAAACAAAATGATTCCATTAAAATACTGCTAATGTTTATCTTTAGTCTTGCTGTATCAGAACCGTTACTGTAATACACGGCAGATGAACATAAAAATTAATGCATCTCACTATATAATAAAACTGCTTGAAAATTTACAAGGTAGCGCTTCACAGAAAGCTTTTACTAGTATTAAACATAAGAAATGGTACTAACATTTACACAAAAACATTCTGACAGTCACTGTGCCTTACAATGGACATGAGCTTTGACGGTAATCAATCTGATTGGCTTATCTGTGCTCACAGAACGCTCGTCTGCTCTGTAACCTCTCACTATTAGGATAATGATGACACTGTCACAGTTCTAATTTCATTTACTGTATGCACTTGCGATGTGCAGTGTAGGACAGTATCTTATGAGTTTCAATAGAAACGCTGTTCATTACACAACTCGAGATATACAATGCGAGTATGCAGAGTCATGAAAGTATATGAAAAGGGGAAAATAATCTTACCGATTGACAATTAAGAACAAGACTGCGAGATTAACCATGCATCACTAAGCCATGGCAACATTACAAATTTTCATAAAATTCTCACACCTAAAAACGTCAGCAAAAATATGTCTTAATAAATCCCTTCCGTGAAATGGCATTCCTTGACACTTGTTTCAACTATCAGAGAGGTCCATGTGTTTCACAATAAAATTTCTACAGCAACCTTTAACCATACACAAACTTCTAACAACAAGAAACTAAACAGTTACAAATAAAAAAGACTGGATTATCTTAAAAATTACCTTTAGTCATTCTTGCATTCATATCATATCATTTCCTCGAAATTTCTCCTCAAATTATGTTTTTACAAAACCCTTTTTAAATAATGCTGCCTCCACTAACAGCAGGCCAGCTTCCATCCTTTTCGAACAAACTACATAGCCAGTCTGTCCAACCCACACTACTGCTACTCTCTTCTAAAGAAGTAACATCTCTGACCTACATTTGTGGTCTCAATAACAGACTTACAAAGATTATGATTATACCGATACTACAGATGTTCAGTACATTTATTAAACTCACAACTTCATATACATTTACGATGAAAACTTCTTGAAAATAGTAATGGTAAATAAGACAGCTACCTTTCACAGTATGCCGAAAATAAGGACAACAAAGCAAGAAAATATTTTGCATCAAGGCGGACGTAAGGCCCACAATCCCATATTGTGATCTTCAATACTTTTTTCCCGAATTTGGGTTTTGCTGCTTATACAAACCATGTAGTGTGGCCAGCAGAATGCAGCTGCTCACGGAATAGGGAGATGCAGGACTTGAAGGCGTACCTTAAAATGGCGTGAAGGGAGTCCAAGCTCCCACGGAAGTTGTACCATATCGCGTCGGAGACAAATGAGAATATAACTCAAAGATTTGTTTGCCTAGAATGGTAGTGAACCAGTTTAACACGGAAAGTATGTATTTCTAAGTTGTGTACGTTGTTAATAGATGCTTTGTTCACTGTATGACAAACATCGGATGTTGGCTGAATTTGCTTACTCCAAGCTTTATATGTAAATGCCAACATAATTTGCATTGTTTTAACTTAAGTACCTAGAAAGGAATTTGCAATTCTGTTTCATTAACCAAAAGCTCGGCTTCAATGTATACTAATATTAGACTCGTGTTTCGGCTAACTGAAAACATAGGGTTACGTTTTCGGTATCTGTGGAGTGAATAGAAATAGGAATCGTCACTGTTTCTTCCAATGAAGACCAAGAACTTGACGGAAATAAAGAGACACACGACGCTGTTCTGTACACAGGTTGTGATTACAGTACATGAGAAATAAATAGTCATTTAGATCGTGTGCATGTAAAATTTGTTTTGTAGAAGGCAGAGGTACGTTGGTCTCTCTTCGCAAAAATCAAGGCCGGTAACAGACGTTTGTTTTAACAGATCACTACTCACTTTCTAGCCATTCAAAAGCTTTCAGTTACTTCTCGGGGTACGTGCGACTTGTAGATTCAAATACGTGATAGGTTTTAAAGATGATGTCAGTCACTTAACCTATTAACATACACGTACATCAACATAATTTTACAATAAATTAAATAGAAATATAACACCTTTCATTTGGAAGACAGTTTAAATGATCAGAAGTCATCCGTTATTCTTAGTTTTGTAGTGAATTAAACTTTCTCTGAACCAGAGAGATTTTGCTTCTTGTTATCGTCCCTATTTGCCGAATGGAGAAATAAATACAAGTAATAAAACGATAGAGACTCTTGCTTTTATTCAACCTTTTCCCGGGGATGAATAGAAGTACTTCTTCTTACTTTTTTAATTATATTAATCATGAGATTGGTCCCAAAACTGGGTATAAGTATCAAGTTAGGCTCGAGACTCGTAGTCCCACATAATATTTATTTGGTTTTTAATTTTTAAAACTAGTTGACTTCCCAGCGCTACCCGGATATGTATTTAAAAATGGTTCAAATGGCTCTGAGCAGTATGGGACTTAACATCTGAGGTCATCAGTCACCCAGAACATAGACTACTTAAACCTAACTAACCTAAGGACATCATACACATCCATGCCCGAGGCAGGATTCGAACCTGTGGCCGAAGCAGCGCGGTTCCAGACTGAAGCGCGCAAAACCGCTCGGCCACACCGGCCAATGGACACGTATTTATTTCATTTCTAGTAGCATATCTCCTTCTTCCCCCTTCGTTCGGTCAGTCTCCTTTGCCCCCCTATGCATCCTTCACCTCCCCCCCCCCCCTTCTGTTTTTCCACCTCTTCGAAACTCACACCATCCACTCCCACCCCTCTCTCTGTCGATCTGCTACTCCCTGCTCTCTCTGTCCATATTCTCTTTGCATTCTATGTCCATCTTCTCTTCTCCCTCTCTCTGTGCCGTACAATGATACAATTTTGTGGATTCATTCAGCAGCATATGTGGATACTTTTGCTAAATGTATTGCGAATGGAATTAGTTGCAAAGAAGTTAAGAATTTAAACGTCATGATGCATTGTCTGATGCAACAGTTTTAACATATGAACATCAAAAATGCAGTAAGTGATAAACGTTTATTGCTTTCATCATTTTGTGGGTGCTGTAAGCGAGAAAAGATTTGTAAAGGTTTGAATTATGTGTAAGGTTCGTTGCAGGTGACTAAGTGCTCTCCTTTTCCAATATCGACTACCACGTGTAGTAGCTATACACTATTCAACGTGTATATCAGGCAACAAATAGAGTGCAAGTATGGATCAAACACATTGAAAAAGGTATAAACAATGTATTCATTACGGCCGGCAGATGTGGCCGAGCGGAAAATTGATACACCAAGAAGAAAAGCAGATGATAAACGGGTATTCGTTGGACAAATGTATTATACTAGAACTGACATCTGATTACATTTTCACGCAATTTGGGTGCATTCATCCTGAGAAATCAGTACCCAGAACAACCACCTCTGGCCGTAATAACGGCCTTGATACACCTGTGCATTGAGTCAAACAGAGCTTGGATGGTGTGTACAGATACAGCTCCCATGCAGCTTCAACTCGATACAACAGTTCACCAAGAGAAGTGAACGGCGTATTGTGACGAGCCAGTTGCTCGGCCACCATTGACCAGACGTTTCCAGTTGGTGAGAGATCTGGAGAATGTGCTGGCCAGGGCAGCAGTCGAACATTTTCTGTATCCAGAAAGGTCCGTACAGGATCTGCAACATGCGGTCGTGCATTGTCCTGCTGAAATGTAGGGTTTCGCAGGGTTCGAATGAAGGGTAGAGCTACGGGTCGCAACAAATCTGAAATGTAACGTCCACTCTTCAAAGTGCCGTCAGTGCGAACAAGAGGTGACCGACACGTGTAAGCGATGGCACCGCATACCATCATGCCGGGTGATACGCCAGTATGGCGATGACGAATAGACGCTTCCAATGTACGTTCAGCGCGACCATCATGATGCTGTAAACAGAACCTGGATTCATCTGAAAAAATTACATTTTGCCATTCGTGCACCCAGGTTCGTGGTTGAGTACACCATCGCAGGCGCTCCCGTCTTTAATGAAGCGTTAAGGGTAACCGCAGCCATGTTCTCCAAGCTGATAGTCCATTCTGCTGCAAACGTCGTCGAACTGTTCGTGCAGATGGTTATTGCCTTGCAAACTTCCCCATCTGTTGACTCAGGGATCGAGACGTGGCTGCAGGATCCGTTACTGCCATGCGGATAAGATGCCTGTCATCTCGACTGCTAGTGATAGGAGGCCGTTGCGATCCAGCACGGCGATCCGTATTACTCTCCTCAGCCCACCGATTCCATATTCTGCTAACAGTCATTGGATCTCGACCAACGTGAGCAGCAATGTCGCGGTTTGGTTAACCGCAATCGCGATAGGCTGTAATCCGACCTTTATCAAAGTCGGAAACGTGATGGTGCACATTTCTCCTTCTTACACGTGGTATCACAACAACGCTTCACCAGGCAACGCCGGTGAACTGCTGTTTGAGTATCAGAAATAGGTTGGAAACTTTCCTCATGTCAGCACGTTGTAGGTGTCGCCACCGGCGCCAACCTTGTGTGAATTCTCTGAAAAGCTAATAATTTGCATATCACAGCATCTTCTTGCTGCTGGTTAAATTTCACGTCTGTAGCACGTCATCTTCGTGGTGTAGCAATTTTAATGGCCAGTAGTGTATTAAAGAGCACCCCACTTGTCTCTCCAAGAAGAAATGCGTCATACGTGTAGGGAAAGGACATATAAATGAGGGAGCTCTGACGCTAAAATCAGGCCGAAGTGTCACCATTCTGCCCACGTCTAGAGCTGGAGAGAATGACGATAGTTTAAGTAGCAGGCCAGTCAAGACGACCTTTTCGTGATGCATATTGGCTGCCAACCGGCTCATTGAAACTGCGTCCAACCTCCGCTGCACAGATGCATCATAGGTGTGGAGGGGCAGGGTGCACCTTGTATCTGCATCGGTGTGAGGAAGGAGAAGGATACTGGGCTCCGCTCTCTGGGTGATATGGTCCAGCGGACTGCAAGATGCAATGCACAGGGACGAGGCTGGGGCACGAATTGCAGCTACGTGTATGCAGAGCTACCTGCGGTCGCCGACCGAGCTGCCTTGGGCGGACGGCCTGAGCTGCTAAAGCTCACTATATCGACGGCGGACTGCTTTATTCCCTTCGGCGTTCTACATGGCATCCACCAGTGGCCCTTGAGGGAACAGTCAACCGTACCGGGAGCTATCGTCACAGCGAACACATGCAGCGCGCCACTTAGCCGTGGCCTGAGTAGAAACGCTCCATCTGCAAGACTGAGCGACCAGACTCCGATGCAGCAGATCCCGGCATTGTCACTGGCGCTGACCCACGGATGCGTGTACACTGCAAGGTGCCTTCACCTGGACCAGCAAAAGGCCGGTTGTGTACCATCGATGCAATGAAGTCAGTGAGACACTTGCTGGTGTTTCTCTGCATGCTTCAACGTGAGTCACCCTTCTCTCCGAAATCATACCTCTCAGTCATTCTGACATATTACAACATCTGATGGTTCAAATGGCTCTGAGCACTATGGGACTTAACATCTGAGGTCATCAGTCCCCTAGAACTTAGAACTACTTTAACCTAACCAACCTAAGGACATCACACACATCCATGCCCGAGGCAGGATTCGAGCCTGCGACCGTAGCGGTCGCGCGGTTCCAGACTGAAGCGCCTAGAACCGCTCGGCCACAACGGCCGGCCCGTGCGGTTCGGCCCCCGGTGGACCACCCAGGGAACGTCTCACACCAGACGAATGTAGCCCCTATGTTTGCATAGTAGCATAATGGTGGTGTACGCGTACGTGGAGAACTTGTTTCCGCAGCAATCGCCGACATAGTGTAGCTGAGGCGGAATAAGGGGAACCGGCCCGCATTCGCCGAGGCAGGTGGAAACCGCCTAAAAACCATGCACAGACTGGCCGACTCACTGGGCTTCGACAGTAATCCGTCGGGCGGATTCGTGCCGGGTACCGGCGCTCCTTCCTGCCCGAAAAGCCGTGCGTTAGACCGCGCGGCCAACCGGGCGGGCTTTCTTGGGCAGGTAGCTGGCTGTTACCTGCACAGGGATTCTTCCCAGGCAGTAAATGACATGTAGGCAAAGTTTGGATGAAGCCTTTCCTTTGGTTTCCGAGGAGACGTAGAACAAAGATACAAGCATTGCTATAATGTGTATGGATATCATTCTTTTTCGTGATCCGAATTTGCTTCAATATAGCCTGCACGGTACTCAAAGCTATACGGTACTCAAGTTACCTACAAAAACCCCACGAAACTTCGTGCAGTTGTTTCTGAGATCAGCGTGTTCAAGAAGACAGACAGACAAGAAAAAATTAATGAAACCTTAAATTATTGTGTATTTCTTTTCCTTGCCCAATTCTAATGAAATAAAGCCTATATGTTACCCCAGGCTACGCTGATGTTACCTGTTAAAACCCCGTAGAAATCCGTCTAGTAGTTTTGGAGGTTAACGCATACAAAAACAGATAGACACAGCGATTTTACAGTTTTAATGTTATTATAGACTTATAAATTTTTTTCTTTTAAAGTAAAGAACAGTTCTGATTCACCGGATTTTACAGTAGGTTGAATTTCGATTTGTTTGGTATTTTTTTATAGTGGTCGACTATGTGTGTTAGTTTGTTTGAGATATTGCGACGAATACTGTTATTGCAACAGGTGCACCGGGACCGCGACATCTGGCTGCACTTCGACAAGGTGAAGTTCGCGTCGCGCTCGTGCGAGGACGGCCACCTGCAGCTTTTCCTGCCGGGCAAGACTGAGCCCTTCCTGTCGGTGTGCGGCAGCAACGTGAGCGTGCTCAAAGAGGTGCCCATAATCCCGGAGGCGGACATAATGGCTGCGGCGACGGAGGCCGCGGAGGCGGCCGGAGCGCCGGCGTCGGGGACGGGGGCGGGGGCGGGCGGCCACCTGCCGGCGGTGCGCATCGAGTTCGCGGGCAGCGTGTGGCCGGCGCGCACCGCCTTCAAGATCGCGTGGACCGAGCTGTTCCACCTGCCGCGCAACCCGGACGGCTCGGTGGCGCAGGCGGGCCTGGCGGCCGGCGACTGCGCCTACCTGTGCCCCGGCGACGCCGGCTTCTGCGTGCCGTCCAGGCTCGTCTGCAACGGCGTCGTCAACTGCCCCAACGTGACCGGCGCGCTGGGGCCGCACGACGAGAACCCCGAGCTGTGCAAGCTGCGCGGCGCCGAGCAGGTGGGCTGGGCCGCCGTGGCCGTGGGCGCCGCCTGCGGGGCCGTGCTGGCCGTCTGCTGCGTCGCCGCCGTCTGCCACGTCTGCTGGTGGCGCAGCAGGCTCTCCGGACACGTCGACCTGCCCTACCGACTCTCCTAACTGACAGCGCCTGCCTCGCAGCCAGTGAAGCGCAGCCTCCAGAGAACCTCGCAACAGCTGCAAACGCACACACCATCACACACTCACACACACAAACAATAACCACAATTACAAGTATTCGAAGAAAAACTTCACTATATACAATGGGCTGTTTGTTAAACACAAGTTTTATACAGCACTACTGGGCAGTTTTGAGTTTCAGCTCATTTCCAGATATATCGGTGGATTCCATTCTCCCATTTTAGGTCTTGATTAAGTAGTGGCTCTTAATTACTGGTGAGATGTTTAATCTCGTTATGAGATTTATTGATTGGCGATTCCATGGAGTGATCTGTGCACCACGACCAAATAGTGGATAGAATTGGAAGGAGAATCAGCATTGGTCGAATTTTTTTTTTTTTATTTTCCGCAAAATCGATTTTCGGTCACTTAGTGACCATCCTCAGTGCTGTAATATACAATTAAAGTTGGTAGGCACTGGTATTAACAAGCTTAGAGCGATCACATATGTGATACCAGTCATAACAGTGCCTACCAACTTTAATTGTATATTACAGCACTGAGGATGGTCACTAAGTGGCCGAAAATCGATTTTCCGGATAATAAAACAAAAAAATACGACCGATGCTGATTCTCCTTCCTATTCTATGAGATTTATTGTAATCATCCTATGCTTCTGGTGTCAAACATATACCGGTTGATCAAAGAGTCAGTATAAATTTGAAAACTGAATAAATCACGGAATAATGTAGATAGAGAGGTACAAATTGACACACATGTTTGGAATGACATGGGGTTTTATAAGAACCAAAAAATTACAAAAGTTCAAAAAATGTCCGACGGATGGCGCTTCATCTGATCAGAATAGCAATAATTAGCATAACAAAGTAAGACAAAGCAAAGATGATGTTCTTTACAGTAAATGCTCAATATGTCCACCATCATTCCTCAACATTAGCTGTAGTCGAGGAATAATGTTGTGAAGAGCACTGTAAAGCATGTCCGGAGTTATGCTGAGGTATTGGCGTCGGATGTTGTCTTTCAGCATCCCTAGAGATGTCGGTCGATCACGATACACTTGCGACTTCAGGTAATCCCAAAGCCAATAATCGCACGGACTATGGTCTGGGGACCTGGGAGGCCAAGCATGATGAAAGTGGCGGCTGAACACACGATCATCACCAATCGACGAGCGCAAGAGATCTTTCACGCGTCTATCAATACATTTTTTTGGTTCTAATAAAACCCCATGTCATTCCAAGCATGTGTGTCAATTTTTACCTCTCTATCTACATTATTCCGTGGTTTATTAAGTTTTCAAATTTATTCTGACTTTTTGATCACCCGGTATATTTGATAGGAAGAGAAACCCCATAACACTGAAATGAGGTGGCTTGCTTGAGTTCAGCTATTACACCACCTCATCATGGGGCCAAATAGGATTGGCAACTACTACGGCAGAATAAGGGCAACTCAAATTAACAAAAAGTAACAGTAATTTATTTATAGAAACCTTTTTAATTTGATCAGGTTACCTTCGATTCAGAAGGCTGTTGCACTCAGCGACTGTTATATTGAATTGTAAATAATAGATTTCAGCTATCAGTCGTCCTTTTAAAATTTTATTGGCAGATTTAGATTTCAGCTAGAAACTAGCCATTCTCAATGCACTATAATTTTTGGTCAATGCGTGTATTCCATGAGCTGTGGATGAATCCCGACCAACAGGCATTACATGCATTGATAAAAACTGATAGTGCATTGAGAATGGCTAGTTTCTACCTGAAATCTAGATTTGATTTAGAAAGGACGACTGATAGCTGAAATCTATTATTAACAATTCCCTTTTTTTATTTATTCTTATTGTGACCAGATGAGACTACAATAATCTGGCCATAGCTCTGTTTGTTTTTAGTGCTCTGTGATACGGCTCATTTTTAACAGCAACAAATGAAACTTTAGTTCACTTTGCTACTTGAACGAATAAAAGATTTACTTACCTTTGCCACACTTCTTTGCCACAGGGGTACTGAATAATTTAGAGCTGTCATGCACTAGCAAAGCGACGGTTGATGCACTAATTAACAAACTGTCCTCTTGAATTATTATAATCAACCTCGACAAAACTATATGCGATGCCTATCTGAAACTTCACGAACACTGTCCTAATCGATGTTGTTGACTGCTGAATCTCAGGTTTTGAAATGGGCAGAGATATTGCTAGCTGAACACTATATTGACCTCAGCGTGATGGCTCCATTTTGCGTAGAGAGTAGGCGTGGTCTTCAAGAGTACGTCCCAAACGTCTTTGTAGACTGCATCGAGCCCTCGCTGGCGTCTGCGGTATCGATTCGTGTTGCCGGCTTTGGTATGGCAACGCAGTCTCTGTACAGTATTGTAATTCTCGTATGAGGAGCGTTCATATTACACATAGTGATGGCTGTATTAATTTTGCCCAAAACTTGGTCACTTCCATGGCATTTTCTGTTCTTTGATCAAGTATATTGTCCGTGCAGGAGGCTGGACATAGTCGACATTAAGGATGTGACAAACAGTCTGGTCTTCTACACAGTTACAGCGAGTATCATCATGATCGATGCAGTCCCATCTTGCCAAATTAACCTTTGCTCTAGCAACTCCAAATATGAGTATATTCAGGGACTTCCAAATCAACCATTTTTCATCAAAGCAATGAGGCAGATATTCCAGTTAGGGGGAAAGCAGGTTGTAGCTGTCGATGGTTGCACTCTAGATTTTCCAGCAGTGATTATAAGCGACGTCGATATTCTAAGGAAACTCCTCCCTGACTTCAGTCGTTAATGGTACAGTTCGTGCCCATAGAGAGGATGCGTTCTTTCCCGCTCCACTTTCTTTCTTCCCTCATCCGCAGCTAGAATTCGTGGAATAGGTGATGGTGCTATTCCTGTGAATCGGTAAAGTCATTGGACTGGAGTAGACTTTAGGAAACCTTTTACGGTTCAGCAGGTGTAATTGACAGCAATGTGTACCTGTTGGGCATGCGTAGAATTATACCAAAAGGGTATGCATATTCTGCACGCAGAATAGCATAGTGGCACTCCAGACGTTCGTAGATTTTCGGGTCGTCACTGCACTATGAACAGGTCAGTTTTCGTAAATTGTTTCCGGCGGAAAGTATTGACTTGCAGCTATAGAAACATTACAAATAATTAAGTGAAATATGAAAATGGTGCGTGCTAATGTTTCATTGTTCGTTTGCGCTGATGTATTTGTTACTCTGGTTCATCCCAGAATTCAGTGAATTATAATAACCATCACTTGTAGAATGCCCAGTTGTCTCTTCTCGCCGGCGACTGTAGACCCGGTCCTAATGCTATCTTCAGGCAATGTTCATACTGTGCTGATACTGTCTTGAATAGAGCAATGAGTTGGCTTATATTCGTGGTTTGCTGATGGATGTACGCTTGGGAACTATTTGTATAATGCAACGCGGGAACTAGAAATAGCAACTTCTCTGTAGTCTAGCCTCAACTCAGTTGCACCAGAATGTTAGACAGCTTGACGGTCTACTGTGTGGCTGTAATACGAATATTTTTGAGGAAACAGTGAGACCACAAGTCATACGATGCGTTACAATAGCAGGCCCTGACCTACTGGTAAAATACACAAGACTATGTAACAAAGGTCGCACACCACAAATGGTCTTATTTTAATGAAATTTAGTGTAAGTTATTACGATAGCCGCTCCCGAAACATGAACCTGAAATTTGAAGCAAGCGGCCATGGCCATTCGATATAGAGGTAATGGCATTATGAAAATTAGTAATGAGGTAAAGAAGGAAGGAATAAAACAAGTAAGCAGAGGTGATGTCACAAATAACTACAACAGAAAACACCTGACCTTATCCTGCAACTGATATTTCCTACAAAATCGAAGAATCCTCTCGTCAAACGAATGCAAACATAGTTTTTTTCGAAAAAATAACGTATAAGAAATTCGGGTTCCGCCATGAAGACTGTAACAGCAGGAACAAATTTCGCGATTCATGCGTGTAAAGGGCGTTTCACAACTACATTTTAAAAATTAGAGGACAGTTTCTTTATACCGAAACAAGAAAAAAAGTGTAGTAACATGGCCACTAATGTACGTACCGTAAGAACTATGAGCTCTTGTACGTCCTCGAGGCTGTGAAACACATATATTCTGCTACAAACTTTCCAAAATTTTGGAGGAACTTGTATGGACCAAAAGAAGAAAATAATGTCTAAACATGGGCTCTAATGTGCATACCTTAAGAGCTATCATCACTTTCTCGGTAGGAAAGATGTATTTCACAGTAGCCAACAGGAGCAGGTGCTTACCGCTATCAACGTATGCACTTTAGTCTCCATGTTTACTGGACAATTTTTCTTGTTGTGTTCCATACATTCTCCTCCCAAAATATGGAAAGCAATGAGCTACAGTAGAAGAGATGTGTTTCACAACATCAAGGATACACAAGTACTCATAGCTCCATGTTTAATGGACGTTTCTTTCTTGTTTTGGTAAAGTACCCGTCCCTAAATTTTGAGGACGTCATCTTGTATAGGATGAAGTACAGTTGTGAACAGTACATAGGGAAAAGGCAGAGGGGTTTCGACACTCGATTCAGGAAGAACACATACTCTCTGAACGTAAACGAGTTAGGAAATGCCTATATTAATATTTATGAATACTTACTAGGATGATGATTGTTGCTTAACAATGTCAAAGATGATACGGGAGAGAAAGTGTGTAGTGGGATAGCTGGTGCATGTGTGCTTGTGCCTGAAATACGTGAATGGGCCCTCGTGCGTGGTACTCTGCCCGAAGAGCAGTTAGCAGACGACTGTTCGGATAGCAGCCTAACAGAAAACAACGACTGTAATAGGAAGCGCGCCGTTACTGAGACAGACCTGTAGCAAAGCCATGAATACGTACGCCGTCCGCCACTCAAAATACGTATAGTTGTGCTACTTTATAATGTTTTTACAACTGACACACCACAAATTTTAACAAAACGTTTCAAAGAATGGTATTCATAACCAGCTGAGGTTATTAATTCAGAACAATACCACAGCTTCACCTAAAGCACAATCACTTTCAATTGCAGTTATTACACAGTTAATAGTTTCTCCACGCTACTAATTGAGGCATAATTACTACCGAAGATTGGCCCTTTTTCAATTCACAAGTTAATTAGCAGCTAGTTTTATCGAATCGATGATGCCACTCGAAGCTATGTATTTCTGCTGGGACGAATAATTTTATAGCATAAATGCACTGAAATAAAAAGATAAAGAGTGTCACATTTTAGAATCGTTAATATGATTTGTCTTTGATCTTATCTATTACAAATCTATTAAAGTACCTTACAATTTATGACAATTTATATATTCGATATTAATGTCCATTTGTGAATAGAGGGGAACTAAAAGTGTGTGAGTTACTAGCCCATTTACATATATTATATTCTTGACTCATCAAAAGCAAAGTTCATCACCTTAAAAAAATAGAAATTAAACGTTGCCTTAATGATAGATATAACTCATGAGACCTGGTCAGCTACTCGCTATAGTGAAATTTTATATTTTTGACATACTGAGTGCCTGTGTTTATTCGCCCGAGATCTGAAAATTTCTGAAAGATATTCCACACCTCACCGTTTTAATACTTTCTTCCGGCTTTGAGTATTGGACCAGAACAGCTACGGCCGATCGTCGTATCAAACGGCAGAAAACTGCAGCCGTAACATTTCTATCACTGCCAGTTGAGTACACATATCAATAGCCTCCCTCAAACGTTACGCATCCACTACAGACGATGAGTAACGGTGCTCTGCAGCTATTACCATACCGACGAAATTTGTAATTTCATTGCACAGTTCCCGCAGAAACATTTTTTGAGGCAGTACGCGTGACCATTACGTCATTCTTTCACATTTCCACTGTCTCTAAACACCCATAATCACTTAGGTTACGACAGTTTTAGCGAGGTTATCGTTGAGTGAACATTTACAAAATATATATAATAGTCAAAGCTAGAATGAAACCTGAAGCTTGGAAGATATGGAGAAGAATCATTCACACGATAAGGTTTTGAACTGATGCTTGCATGGATAGTCCTATCGAAAGTTTCCTGCCCGCGGAAGACAGGTGTCCAGGTTAGAATCTACGTTTGCTAAAGAGCTATTATCCGGAAAAACGTTCACGTGTGGCCACACTGTCCTTATGATGCGATCTAATAATGGTATTTTCCTTTATAGATTAACGGTATCTTGAAACTTAACGTTTCAGTTAAAGTACTAAAGTGTACGGTATTACAAAGAGCAAAATATTTTTCGTAAGGTATGTGACAGCCATCTATCAGATAATAATGTTTCCTAAGACGTTGCAGGACGTCAGTAACTTTGCAATTCGCAAAAAATATGCTCTGCTATGAGGGACACCAATAAGTTCGTCAGTTTCTACCAAAATATTGTTTATCAGTTCGGTGGTGGAATACTCAAAGATTTCCTTTTGGAAGATGTCAGATTCGTGCATTTGTACAAAACCTGATACTTCCTTGGACTCAATACTTTTGCTGTTACCTTTATGTACTCTTAATTTAAACACTACTACATGGTAATTATGCATTTTCGTAAACCAATGAAACTGAGCCTTAATGTCAGTTATCGTTTAGTAATATTACAGTTCCATTTCTTTATTATAGTCTAATGACACATTTAAAGTATTTTATGTACACTTATTAAAATGCTAATCGATTTCTTACACAAGGGATATTGTTTTTGACTATCGTGTTTATGTTCAAACTTTCGTAGTTCAAAAGCCATCTGCCAATAATTCTTCTGGTAAAGGTTCTTGGTATGTGTCTTCAATATCACTAGAAGTGTACTTCACAATTCGAGAAATACTAGTGTTAGTAACTTCCTAATTGTTATTGTCTGATGTGTGCCATATTTTTATCAACAATTGTAAAAATCATATGAGGTATTTTAATATGTACTCTAATCTTTAAAGAAAAGTATTTTCTTGTTGTGAACATATTTTCGTATTTACTGTATTAAAAACTTAACTTACCTTGTCAAGACGAAAAATAAATCAAGTACTCAAATGAACTGTTAATTATAGAGGATTTAGCGAAATCTCGTTTTCTTTTGAAATAAACGTCATTAGTTTCCTTCTTTTAACATGTATTAAGTATACTTGCGTTTGTTTTGCCCTTTTTAGGGCGGTGGCCGTGGTT
Organism: Schistocerca nitens; assembly: GCF_023898315.1. Taxonomy (NCBI): domain Eukaryota; kingdom Metazoa; phylum Arthropoda; class Insecta; order Orthoptera; family Acrididae; genus Schistocerca; species Schistocerca nitens. The sequence goes on from NC_064615.1 coordinate 422,620,381, forward strand.
ATTCCTGTGTGACAGTGATCTTTCTTGGGTTTGTATAGAAAATCTCATGTGATGTTTATATTATGGTGATACCTGCAGTAATCTGTTCCCAAACCGAAGATAAAATTACACTTGCTCTTTGTCGCTCAACTTTGTCCAAGCTTTGTAGTACACGTGATAAGGGTAAAATCTGCAACGTTTTGGATATTTCTGTCATAAAGGCATTTCTTTTAACCTGATACCTACGAAAAAATGTTACAACCGCCAGGTACTTTTTCTTTAGTTCTGACATTACTAATTTTAACGAAGACGTAGTCGCCTAGTACATATTCACGGTTGCGTCCTGTTGACGCTCGCTTATCTCCCAATACTAGCTTTGTCACTCCGGTCTGGTTCACAATGTCAGTTACAAAAGCAAAACAAAACTCTTTAAGACAGTATCGATAGAGCAATGGACAAGTTCTACCCTATCGGGCAGACGCATACTGCAGGCCTAACTCCTGAATTCGAGGTCAATTACATCAGGTCATCGTGGAGTATACTTTACACTCCCCTCGTTGTTGGTAGAAAAAAGTAAGCATAATAAACTGTGTTTTAACGTCGAGCACAAATTACTGATTATGTTCACACCCAAAGTAACACCCTAGGAACGCTATGATCTACAGTCAGCTACATATCAAACGACTTTGTGTTTACTTTTCCTTGAAACAGTAACGGAGAAGCTGTAATTTAGTCCATATATTAAATCAATGAATCAGAACCCGTTTCTAGGTTCGTCATTATGGTGACCAATTTGAAGGGACGGATTGCATGTTCAAAGCTATTAGAACAGATCGACCTCGAAATTCTAAGGAACGAGAAGACAGGCTTTTACAAGCTCTTGAGCGAATCACAACAAAACGTATTGACTTCTGCAGTCCTTTTCTTGAAAGACGACATGTTCATCCTGGTTAATTTCCACAATGAAAAAAAATTTCTAGTTAGCGGTAAAGTTAACCGGCTAACACGCTCACATGGAGACTCTAGAACCCACAAAAGTCGGTGAGCACGAAAGTGAACGTGTAAGGTGGTGTTTCTTGTGAAAATGTGCGTCAGCCATTCTGTTTCGAGGAAAAAACCGTGACTGCAACGAAATATATTGCAACAATGGAGACTTGGGCTTCTTCCACAACAGCAGGACTTTGAGAATTTCATATTCCCACAGGCCACGTGTTGTGGCGCGAGCAGTTCTGCGTAGTTGCCTGCTGACAGTCATCAGTTTAAACTAAGCCAACAGCGATTCTTTGTTTTTTAGTATTCATTGTTTCTGGGAGGCTCCTAAAAGACGTCACGTCTATAATGTTTGCATGTTCAGGAGTATTCGATACTCAGTAATACTAGCATTCTGGAACATTTGATATTTGCAGCTGTACTTTCAGTCCAGGAGGTCAGTTCTGTTCTGGCTATATGTTGGTGTTTGTATTAAATGTGTCTCACTCGTAAGTGTGGGGCCATGCCTTGGTTTTGGACTTGATTGTGATTTCAGCGTGAGAATCTTTGGTGGAGACGTCGGTTACTTCGAAACTTGTATATCACTGTGGCTCCAATTATTTTTATTTGTTTGCCTCATTAGACTCAGGTACCATTGGCTAGGTCTTTCTACCGGTCCGTTACAATTTATCGATAAATACTACCACGGACAGTAAAACACGAAGAATAATGAGTACTAGTGCAGCGACAACAGCGCTGGCCTACACTGACCGCTACCGCCATGCACAAGCGCTGCTCAGTAGCTATTGGATTGCTGGTTATTCTTCGTGGTTTACTGCACCAGTAAATTTTTTCAGTCGTCAGACTCCTAAATCATTTGATGCGGCCCGCCAGGAATTCCTCTCCTGTGCCAACCTCTCCATTTCAGAGTAGCATTTGCAACCTACGTCCTCAATTATTTGGTGGATGTATCCCAATTCTGATTTTTGTTTTCCTCCTGTTAATATATGTCGATATAACGAATAATGCACTTGAGTAATTTGGGGTACTGATGTCCTTAGAAGTTCAGTCCCTTTAAACAGCAACCACCCAACTAATGTGGGACCGCTCCGTCCAACGGACCATAAACTTCCCCTTTAAAAATCATTTTGTTTGTAATGGGCAACGAATGGACACTGGACGTCGTATGAAAGAGATGATTAGCAGTTTTTATTTGGGTTGACTCCAGCTACACGCTGCTAACGCGAAACTCCAAATATCTGTCGAAACACCAAAGAAAATGCACCTGACGATCCGTATGGTTACTGAAATTATAACTACAGTAAACTAACGATTGTTAATCTTGCCTTTGAAACTTCCCTCAAAGATTCTTTGAAAGACCATTGGTTGATCGTTTATTAAAAGATTTTCTCAAAAACATCAGGTAAGTCTTGTATTGGAATGCAAGTCAGCTAGACTCGGCTACTTTCGGTGCATGTAGTGCTTATATAATAACGCGTACAGCCGCACTGCGCATATTAATATACGGTAACTTATTAATGAGGGTGTAATCTGGGTGGAAATTATGAGGAAACTGTGAAAGCTAACTACTGTTGTCTTTTCATTAATTTAACAAATCAACCAATGTCAGAGATATTTGCAACGTTTACAGTCATTAATCCGGCAAGCATGTGTAAATATACTTCCGACCATTATGTGGTGACACCCCTTAACCTTCAAAATCACAGCGGAAAACAAACTCCAGAGTAATACATGGAGAGAAGTGAAATTGGTAATGATCGCCTAGTTCTATAAACAAAGGTAATGTCAGCTAGAAAGAGCATAGACTAGCAGTTCGTAATCAAATGTATACCTCCATAAAGGAAATCTCAGTGCCATGCACTACGTGGAATTCGAATCAACTCCCAACAGTACTCAGGTATACAAACAACAAACACTGAATACAACCCGAGGTCTACAATAATGACAGAAGCTGAAGAAATGGATGAAAATGTGCCCCAGACCGTGTCGCAGATTGTAATTCATTTCTTCAGCTTCTAACGTTGTCGTAAATAAAGTTGATACCCAAATGTTTCAAGGAAAATTTAATTATATCAGTTCTATACCACCCGAGGCTTCAGATTTCGTGAAAGCTTATCCGTAGCGAGTGCTGGATGCCCTGCTGAATTTACCACGTTTCCTGTATGGTTAGTTACCTCAAAATGCTGAATGTCACGTAATATGTGATGACACTTTTAACGACAGGAAAAGTGCAAAATATTTGTGAGAAGCACCCCTTTTAAATAGGACATGTGATCATAGTATGGCATTTTGCAGACTGTGGTATTACTAAAGAACAGGGGAAGCTTGGCAAAACATACGGATACCACATTTTGTAATTAATTGTTGTATTAGAAAACTCCTCTTTGGACAGATTAAGCAAGTGTACACTGAAGTTCACTCATCAACTACAAAATTCGCCCTATGTACAGAAAATAGGTGAGTTTACAAAGTATATAAAATAATACTATCAGAGAGTCAGACTTATTTGTTGCTGAATGAGTGGTGAGGGTGTTCATCGAGGTCAACAGAATGCATGGATAGTTTTGATGAGGACTGGATCCAAAGTTTTCGATAATTTCTTTTTAAATGAAGTCATTCTGCTTTAAACTGTTAAAATATTATTAACTGCCACAGCATTTTCGACACATGGCCATTTGATGCATTCTAAAAGCAGTTACCAAATAATATCCAAGTAGTAGCTCTGAAATTTTCATATCTCAACCTTTGTCATTAAGTGATTTTATTTCGTGGCTGATTGCTTTCAGATTGCTTGGCAATGATCATATGTCGAAATTTCAATCGCAGTAAATAATATTTCAAAATTCTAAAGCGGAATGACTTCATTTAAAAATACAAGGGTATCAGGACCACGTGGGCATATGGCTGAATCCAATCCAGGATGAACTAAATTCCATTTTCGGTCAGAATGCCGAAGAAATGTAAACGGTATACTGTATATAGCTTCAGCATCGGAAAAATAAGGTCATCTTACGTGAGTGCAATTGTTTGTACTTGGTATGCGCTTCGTAAGCCAAAAGACGGCTAGCCATTTCACCAACAGATTTGCACCAACACGAACCGAACACAGCACCGATGAGCGGACGGCCGACCAGAACCAAGACAAAACACAAAGAGTAACAAGATCACACCACGCCGCAGTTCCACTACAGAAAAAATGAGTATTCGAGCGAGCGTCTGGTAGCAGCAGTCAAAGAGATTGCCATGGGGTATGATAGGCATGCGGCTATCTGTGAGTCCAAAGAGTTACACAAGATACTAAAAATTGTTCAAATGTCTCTGAGCACTATGGGACTTAACTTCTGAGGTCATCAGTCCCCTAGAACTTATAACTAGTTAAACGTAACTAACCTAACGACATCACACACATCCATGCCCGAGGCAGGATTCGAACCTGCGACCGTTGCGGTAGCGCGGTTCCAGACTGTAGCGCCTAGAACCGCACGGCCACTCCAGCCAGCACAAGATAGTACAGCATCGGTGCTTGCGCATATACGTGGGTGCCTCTTTGGGTATGACAGGGTAGCGTCATGTTATAGGGTGCTGGCTGTGTTTTTAATTTTGGTAGTATGGAGTGGTTTAATGATAAACATGGGACCTTAACTGTATTTATGGCTAAAAACAAGCAAAAATGTGATAGAAATACCTTTAATCAACTATTCCCGTTGTTGCTTTAATGGCTCCATTGATAATTCGTACTCTGTGAGTGCAATGGCCACACTACGATTAATTACAGTAGGAGGAAGTTCTGCCCTAAAAACAAGTAAAATAATTTCTTTAACATAACGCCACGGAAACGAGAAGCAAAGTATGGCCTTATGGAGGCAAATGCATTGTTTATCAGTACATCATACACGTATATTATTTGTTGCGTAAGGGCTCTGAATATGACCTTGGGGGCTTGAAACAAAAGACTGAATTCAAGCCTTTCGATTCATTAACAGCTCCTTTTACATGAAGTACATTTGAACTGCGTAGCAAGCAACATTCTTAAACGCTACTATCCCTTACGAAATGAAGACCTGACAACTTCGAAGATATTATTTACAGTTATTGAAGCATGGGGACGAATATAATGGTCAACTAAAACAGAGTGGTGTAAGGAATTTAGCCTATGACGCAAGCGGCGAAGGTTTCAGCAATTCGGGAAGACTGTGGTGCAAAAAATTGTGGCTACGAACAAGCACTGATTGCTACCCAATTAGCAGTACGCCAGTAAGGAACTGTATTTCGCCTCGCCGTCATTGTCGCGTGATACAGCCGGACACAGCGTCCCCACCGACCAACAGCATCTCCAACACGTCCACACTGCAGCTCGTCCACCTTCAGCTACCTCGGTACATCTAGTGGACGCACTTGCTGGCGCACGTTCCGACCAGTCACGTGTCTACCATACTGGGAGCAGCACGACGGCCCAATCGGCTAACGTCACAGAACATGCTCTACGCATCCGTTGTTCGCGCTTTTTAACTGACAGATATCTCGATAGGCCTCGAACTTTCAGCAGCAGATGGGAACTCTCGCACACGATTTTGGTGGGAAAGATCGTTCTGCCTACATTCTCCAGGTCTCGTACGCCAAGTCAGAAAGAACTGGAATCCTCCGCAACAATGTCTCTCATTGTTGTTCGATTCTCCCCCGTGCTGTTGTCCTGTGCTTTCCAACAATTTAGCCCTCTATTCCTAAGCTCGGAGAGAGAAAATAATACACCTTAGCCCCAGTCAAAGTAACAGAATGGATATCATGCAAGAGAAAGTGTGTTTATGAAATAGAGGCTAACAGAAAGTTAGAATTAAATAAAACACGTCCCCCACAGATAATTTCTTATACGCCAGTGGTGTACAATGTTTTAGGTCACCTGGGCCACAATCGAAAAAGGAGACTATTTTTTGGGCCGCACATAATACAATTACTACCAAGAAAGGGAGAGAGTTTGAAATTGCATTTTTTTTATTTATCATTTACCGATAGTGTGGTAGATGGTTGGCGGGTCACTGTGGCCGAGCTGTTCTAAGTGCTTCAGTCCGGAACCGCGGTACTACTTCGGTCGCAGGTGCGAATCCTGCCTGGCGCATGGATGTGTGTGGTGTCTTTAAATTAGTTAGGTTTAAGTAGTTCTAAGTAGAAGTAGTAGAGTGTTTTTTGAGTGCACGAAGCGGTAGTGAGACGGGTGTCAAGGAAAAAACACAGAACAGTAACATAAAACGGGCCGGCCGAAGTGGCCGTGCGGTTAAAGGCGCTGCAGTCTGGAACCGCAGGACCGCTACGGTCGCAGGTTCGAATCCTGCCTCGGGCATGGATGTTTGTGATGTCCTTAGGTTAGTTAGGTTTAACTAGTTCTAAGTTCTAGGGGACTAATGACCTCAGCAGTTGAGTCACATAGTGCTCAGAGCCATTAACATAAAACGGAACATAAAACACAGGGAACAAGCATTGAAAAAATGTGCCTACCCACACCGAAGCGTGGACTGAAGCAGGGCGTCAGCAGTAAATCATGGACAACATAGGAAGAAAGTGGTAGAGGGAGCTAAAGCAATGTAGCAGATGGAAGTGGCTGGCTGACCGCAAGGAAAAAAGGGAGGAGTCAGCCACTCTGCAATACACTAAAACCTCCAGCCTAAAAGTTTAGGCCAGAGTCCAGACACATCACAAAACTTAAAAACCCGAGACACACACGTCTCATCGTTAGCTAAAACACAAGGCAGATCCCCATCAACTTGTGCTTCTACCCGTGCATCACGGTATAAAATGCAGTCTGTTAAAATGTGCCGTACAGAGATGTGCACACCACAAGCATCACAAAACGGAGGAACCTCCCGCCGTAATAAAAAGCTATGTGTGAGAGGACAGTGCCCAATCCCGCCTGAGCAACCGGCAGGAGGAACGCCACGGCCGAGTAGTTGACTTTACCAACCGCAGTTTATTGGCCGTCACCGCCAGCCATTCGTCCTCCCACAACTCCATGCACTTCCTATGGAGTGCAGAGATGATAGACTGCAAGGGAATAGGACACTGGACCACATCCTGCCCTATGCAGGCCTCCTAGGCAGCCCGATCTGCCTGTTCATTGCCCCATATGCCTGCATGACCAGGAACCTAGCAGAAGGATACCTCTTTACCCTGCCGTTAGAGCAAGTACAGTTGGTCCTATATCAGCTGGACCATCTCCTCAGTCGGGTACAGGTTCTGCAGTGATTGTAAGGCAGTAAGAGAATCGGAGCAGAGAAGAAATCGATCGCCCCAAACACGATTCATCTGCTCCAGTGCCTTCAGGATCGCGTGGAGCTCTGCGGCGAAAACGGTATATTCAGCAGGGAGGCGAATCCAGGTAACATGATCAGGGAACACCACAGAACAGCCAAGGAAATTCTCCAGTCTGGAGCCATCACTGTAAACGACGGTGAAACCGTGATGCACATCTAAAATGTTAAAAAACAGAGATTGCAATATAAAATCTGGTGTGCTATCTTTCTTAAAATTAGTCAAATCTAAAATAAGTTTGGGTCTCCGCAGGAGCCAAGGCGGAAATCTGCTCCAACCGCGACGTAAAACACGAAGACCAGCCATAGAAATCGCAGCGAAGCAATCCTGTGCGCGAATCCCATTGCTTCCCCCTACTTATACCTCCCGAGGAGATCACGAATGTAAAATTAGAGAGATTCGAGCGCGCACGGAGGCTTTCAGACGTTCTTCCCGCGAACCATACGCGACTGGAACAGAAAAGGGAGGTAATGACAGTGGCACGTAAAGTGACCTCCGCCACACACCGTTGGGTGGCTTGAGGAGTGTAAATGTAGATGTAGATGTAGACTGCGTCGCACGTTGCCGGTTATGAAATAGCCGTGCCAGAGGAGGCTCAGCGACGGTGTGGTATGCAGGTGTGTATGGCGTGGACAAAGTTTTATACGCCTGGCGTACTGTAAGTAGCCGTCGCCGCACATGAAGTGCCGGTACACCAGCCTCTGCACAGAGGCTTGGTATGGGGCTACTTTGGAATGCGCCAGTGGCCAACCGAAGCCCTTCATGGTGCAAAGCGTCCAACAACTTTAAGTAAGAAGGCCTCGCAGACCCTTACACCGTGCACCCATAATCGAGTCGAGATCGCACAAACGCCCTGTAAAACTGGAGCAGACAAGTACTGTCAGATCCCCATGTACTGTGGCTAAGACATTTTAAAATACTTAAAGCCTGAGGTGATCGCCGTTTCAGGTCTTTAAGATGAGGTAACCACGTAAGCTTCGAGTAAAAAATGAGCCCCAGAAATCTCGCAGTGTCGTTAAAAGTAAGGATAGTGTCCTTCATCCTCAGCTCAGGAAAGGTTAATATCGGACGAGAACGGTGAAAAAGAACACATACAGAGTTATCGGTGGAAAACTTAAAACCAATCTTCTGCGGCATCCAAACGTCTAAGAGTATGTTGCAACTGACACGTTGTCGTTGCAAGGCTTGAAGAAGAGAAAAACAAAGAGAAATCATCCATAAACAAGGAACGCTGGACAGGACTTTTCACTATGGACGTGATGCTATTAATAGCGACGGTAAAGAGAGTCATACTTAAAACTCTACCCTGAGGGACACCGTTCTCCTGCTCAAAACGATCAGACAGGACGTCACCAATTCGGTATCTAAAATAGCGTGGCGAGAGGATAGACTGAATAAAAAGAGGTAAACAACCACGAAAACCCCATTCGTCAAGCTGCTCCAGCATGAGAGGCCTCCAAGTGGTATCTTAGGCCTTCTCGATGTCAAAAAATACACCTAGAAGGTGATGACGGCGCAGGAAAGCTTGTTGTATAGCCGCCTCCAGGAGGGCAAGATTATCGAAGGTGGAACGAAAACTCCTGATCCCACACTGAAAGCGACTAAGGAGTTGCCAGGATTCGAACATCCAGACAAGGTCTTCTCCATGCAACTAGTGAGGGCAACACTACGGTAGCTACTCGGGGTCGTGCGGTCTTTCCCAGGTTTTAAAAAAGGAATTAAAACTGCCTCACGCCACGAGTCAGGGAAGTGACCTCACGCCCAAATGGCATTAAAATGTGCAAGAAGGATTTCTTTGTTGCGCATTGTGAGGTGCCGTAGCATACTGTAATTGATCATGTCGTGACCAGCGGATGTGTCACGAGCGGCAGACAACGCAGAATCCAGCTCCCACAAAAAAAATTGGCAGTTGTAAACTTCATGAGAGGTGGACTGTAAGTCCAGACTACATCTCTCAGCAACCGCTCTATAGCGCTGGAAACCTGGATCCTGACTGGTTGTTGCAGAAACTGTGGCAAAATACGCTGCCATAGTCTGGGCAATGTCTCGCGGATCCGTGTGGAGAGTGCCATTATCCATTACAGCAGCCATGGGGCATCTCCCTCCTCTGCCAGAAATTCTCCTGACGGTCTGCCACACAATGGAACTTTTGGTGGAACGATTAATGGTGTTCACGAACTTTTGCCACGACCTCTTCTTGCTCTCACAAATAATGCGACGACATCTTGCCCTCGCCACCCGAAAGGCTGCAAGATTCTCAGCAGTCGGCCGACACTTCAACCGATGCAGAGCCGCACGCCTGGTCCTGATTGCAGAGCGGCATTCGGCACTCCACCAGGGCTCAGGTGGCCTCTTCCGGTGGCCTGTGGACTGTGGAATGGATGCTGCAGCGGAGTGGTGGACCGTTTTGGTAATATGATCCACCCACGCCTCAACATTCGCACAGTATCCAGTCGGCTCCACTGAGCACCCATCGTGGTGGTCTCCTTTCGGGGCCAACGCCATCTGGCAGGTGAATCCAGATTGTGAAATGATCACTGCTGTGCAAGTCAGCAACCACTTCCCAGTGAGCACTGGCGGCAAGAGCTGGAGAGAAAAGCGAGAGATCAATGGCAGAGAACGACCCAGTTGCTGTGCAGAAATGAGTACTCTGTCCTCCATTGAGCCAGTAGGCACAGGATGACAGGAGAAGCCTCTCAATTGCTCTACCCCTTGGGCAGGTAATTGCAGAGCCCCAAAGCACATTGTGGGCATTAAAATCACCACAAACAATGAATGGCTGGAGGAGCTGTGTAAGAAGGTCGGTGAGGGCCACTTCATCAAGTGCGTCATGTGGGGGCAAGTAAAGTGAACAGACAGTCAATGGATGACGCAAGTGCACGGACACAGCGACGGCCTGTAAAGTCGTCGTAAGCGAGAGAGGCGAGGAGTGGTAGTCCGTCCTGACGAAAATACCTACGCCTCCTCTAGCTCTCTCTCCACGCAGACCGTCCTTTTTGTGGAGTGTATAGCCTCGTAGCTCAGGGGAGTATGAGGGATTGAAATAAGTCTCCTGGAGACACAGACACAGTGGTTTACCCTGACAGAGTAGACGAAGTTCCTCCACATGCGTCCTGAACCCTTACAAGTTCCACTGAAGTATGGGAGCCATCTATGATAGGGGTAGCCCCTTCATCCTGCCTCTCCGACGGGGCAGGGAGACGCAGCAGGTGGAGGGGCAGGCGTGGGGCGAGATGATTGCCCCACACATACGTCGTATTCCACCAACTCTGGGGAAGAGTCAGATGAAGCCTCACATAAAACAACATCCGCATGTCAGTCGGTTTACTACGGGATTTGACCCGCTATTACTGGTGTACGGGAGCTTTCTGCGGTTTGGTGGGCTTTAGGGGAGCCGATGTGGCAGTGATAATGGCCGCAATGTGCCTCAGAACCGCCTCAGCTGTTGGAGGCGCCAGGGGCTGGCCCACGTTCGCCACTGTACCCTTGTCTGCCGTTCGAGTAGGGGCTACTGGCTCTGAAACACTGGCTGCATTGCAAGTGCACTGACAGCTGCAGGTATTAGTGCCAGTACTTACCACCTCTGTCTGCGTTGAGGCATCGGCTTTTGTAGTAGGCTTCTGAACGAGGATGCAAAATATGTAGCAAATGTGGGAGGTTGCATCGACTTATAGATCTTCTTGGCCTTACCATAGGGTATACACTGGGTGGTTTTTATTTCCTGGACTTCGCGTTCCTCTAAAATATTCGGGAGTCCCTACTCCAAACAGGGTGGTTTCCAGAGCAATTGATACATCTGGCTGGAGACGAGCAACCAACTCCTTCATGAGCAGCCTTAGCACAGTTGCCACAAGGTGCGTCACCTTTACAAACTAAGGTGTTATGCCCAAAATGCTGGCATTTAAAACAGCGCATTGGGGTCGGGAAATAAGGCCTCACACTAAGGCGAAGGAAGCCAGCTTTAATATGTTCTGGCAGTTTCGTGCTCCTGAAGGTCAGAATAAAGGAGTCGAATTTCACATGATTGCCCTCAACCCTCTTCATAATATGTTGGACATCAACGATACCTTCTGGAGCCCACTCACGTTGCAGTTCTTCCTTGGGAATGCCGACGAGATCCCGACATGTCACAACACCTTTGCTATAATTCAAGGCATTTAGCAGATTGGAGGTTAGTTGCTTGCTGGGAAGTGGAAGTTTCCACGAGCAAGGTCCCATTACACAAACGCTTCACTCATTTTAAGGAGCCACAGATACCCTCCAAACCCTTTTGTATATAGAAGGGCGAAACCTTCTCAAAACTACCCTCCTTCCGTTTTACAATGAGAAACACGTTCTGATTACCAGAAAGCATTCTGTTAATAAAGAGTTGACTTGTCAAAGATGTGCTGCAGTCAGGGGGACTGACTGCACGAGCCCTCTTCAGAGACTGGGTGTGAGAAACTTCCAGCGGCCTACCCTTTCCACTGGGAGGAGGAAAAGAGGATTTCGAAGGATCCATCTAGGTCCCATGAGCAGCTAGGGAACTAGAAGTCCACCTGGACAGAACCCCGCATACCTAGGTAAGCCTTATACAACTGAGGTGCGTCAGGTCTCCCAGCGGTTGCCCGCTAACGACTGTTCCACCTCAACAGCCATGCATCTCATCAGCGCGCAGCACACCTTGAGATTGAGGGGTTGTTTATAGAGGTTTATTCCATCCTCGCGATCCGGGCGGTCAAGCCAATATCCCCATTCCCTGAGACACACAACGTTCCACCGCCGCGCCGCATGGTGGTCGCTGAAGTATGCCCAGAGCTTACGGTGAATGGGGAACTATCGGCGTGTACCAGTCCCCAGCTCAGGAACCCCTGGGTCGCTAAGCGCATACCCAGCAAATGAATGCTGAGCCCCTGGGGGCAAGTAGTTCTAAGTTGTAGGGGACTGATGACCTCAGATGTTAAGTCCCATAGTGCTCAGAGCCATTTGAACAATTTTTTCATAGATGGTCCTTTTTGGACTGCATTGATACTTGCTTTGGGCTGCATACAGCCCATGTGCTGTGCGTTGGACACCCCTGTTACAGGCACTGATACGAGTAAAATATTATAAAATATTATAAAAATGGCAATCAAAACGATAAACTATCGTACATAGTTGATAGGATATGCTCTAATTAAAGATGTACTCAAATAGTCGTATGTCTTTCAGTGCTAGTGAGTCAAAGAAATGAGGTAAAAAGCAGAAGCATTTATTATTAGTGTCCCTCTGATTCTAATAAAGTGGCGTGTAATGTCTTCCACTTCTACATAACGAGAGAGATTCCACCAAATTTTTCAGTTCAGTACTCATCTCAGAAATTGAAAATGAATCATGATCACAATTAATGTTTACCTAAAGTATTTAAAAGGGAACATTAAACAAAACACAAAAAGAAAAAGCAAATGCTGTTAACGAGGCACATTTGCATGTAGCTAGTCATGCAGTTCGCTGGTGTGTGATCAACACTTAGAAAATGGTGGGTTGCCAGTGGTATGTAACATCGCGCAAGTACTCGTGAAATCAGGCAGGAAGAAGTTTTAAACTATATCAAGAGAGATGGGTCCAACTACTGCGGCCAAAGGCGAGAGCTCTTAGCACAGGGAATTTCAAAGATGACAGCACACGCAAACAAAAGGTCGACAAGCAGCAGACGACAAAAGGGCTTTCACTACATGTCTGCTACAATGGCGGTTTTCGATGCTGTATGAAAGAAGGGCATATTGAAACAATTCATAATTCTGTAATAAATTGATGCCTCACTGTACTACGAATCCAAACATATAAGCGTGCTTGTGGCATTGAGACGCATTTACCAAGACTCTCACATTAAAAATATATCAGAAACCGAAGAAGTTAGTTGAAGAAAGTCTACAAACATACTTACAGTAGTCACTGACATTAATAACTGCCGAAAGTTTCATGCAATCTTCAGAAATGGAATGTGGGACTCCTCACTCTAGCTGCCATCCCTGAAAGTAACAAATTGATACATATTTCATTTACCGAATTACTCCATTCTGTATCTTTTCGTTGTGTAAATGTGTCAGACCTTAGTATCCTCCACAGTTACTCAGCAAGTAGAAGGTTTGTGGCAATTCTCAGCTCTAACCATACATGAGCATGTTATGTTTATATAAATTGTTAACTTTTTCTGAACGATAACTACACTCCTGGAAATTGAAATAAGAAGACCGTGAATTCCTTGTCCCAGGAAGGGGAAACTTTATTGACACATTCCTGGGGTCAGATACATCACATGATCACACTGACAGAACCACAGGCACATAGACACAGGCAACAGAGCATGCACAATGTCGGCACTAGTACAGTGTATATCCACCTTTCGCAGCAATGCAGGCTGCTATTCTCCCATGGAGACGATCGTAGAGATGCTGGATGTAGTCCTGTGGAACGGCTTGCCATGCCATTTCCACCTGGCGCCGCAGTTGGACCAGCGTTCGTGCCGGACGTGCAGACCGCGTGAGACGACGCTTCATCCAGTCCCAAACATGCTCAATGGGGGACAGATCCGGAGATCTTGCTGGCCAGAGTAGTTGACTTACACCTTCTAGAGCACGTTGGGTGGCACGGGATACATGCGGACGCGCATTGTCTTGTTGGAACAGCAAGTTCCCTTGCCGGTCTAGGAATGGTAGAACGATGGGTTCGATGACGGTTTGGATGTACCGTGCACTATTCAGTGTCCCCTCGACGATCACCAGTGGTGTACGGCCAGTGTAGGAGATCGCTCCCCACACCATGATGCCGGGTGTTGGCCCTGTGTGCCTCGGTCGTATGCAGTCCTGATTGTGGCGCTCACCTGCACGGCGCCAAACACGCATACGACCATCATTGGCACCAAGGCAGAAGCGACTCTCATCGCTGAAGACGACACGTCTCCATTCGTCCCTCCATTCACGCCTGTCGCGACACCACTGGAGGCGGGCTGCACGATGTTGGGGCGTGAGCGGAATACGGCCTAACGGTGTGCGGGACCGTAGCCCAGCTTCATGGAGACGGTTGCGAATGGTCCTCGCCGATACCCCAGGAGCAACAGTGTCCCTAATGTGCTGGGAAGTGGCGGTGCGGTCCCCTACGGCACTGCATAGGATCCTACAGTCTTGGCGTGCATCCGTGCGTCGCTGCGGTCCGGTCCCAGGTCGACGGGCACGTGCACCATCCGCCGACCACTGGCGACAACATCGATGTACTGTGGAGACCTCACGCCCCACGTGTTGAGAAATTCGGTGGTACGTCCACCCGGCCTCCCGCATGCCCACTATACGCCCTCGCTCAAAGTCCGTCAACTGCGCATACGGTTCACGTCCACGCTGTCGCGGCATGCTACCAGTGTTAAAGACTGCGATGGAGCTCCGTATGCCACAGCAAACTGACTGACACTGACGGCGGCGGTGCACAAATGCTGCGCAGCTAGCGCCATTCGACGGCCAACACCGCGGTTCCTGGTGTGTCCGCTGTGCCGTGCGTGTGGTCATTGCTTGTACAGCCCTCTCAGTGTCCGGAGCAAGTATGGTGGGTCTGACACACCGGTGTCAATGTGTTCTTTTTTCCATTTCCAGGAGTGTAAAAGCTGTGTTTGCCAGTATTGAAACATTCGTAATTTAAAAACGGTAAATGAACTACAAGATTTAATACCATCAACGGATTGAGACATTCGTAGTTTAAAAATGGTAAATTATCCATTACATTTAACACCATTCATAGACTGAGAAAGAAAAGACGCAGCTGGCCAAACTTATACATTTTTTTAATAAGAGCATAAGCATGAGATCATGTTTAATTGTGTCTACCTATTTATATGTACAATATCGTGTTTGGTATCTGCAGAAGCAGGAGGAAATGTTCTTTATTGAAGCCAAATATCTAACCTGTAACATTATTGTTACGCAAAAGGTGGTCCATTTTACACATGTTTAGTAAATATTCTATTTGGTGGGGAAGCGAATGTTTGTGAGTGTCCCAAGCAGCAAGGCCTTCTAATTCGTGGAGTGGCTCTTGTGACCAAAGAAGTATATCTGGTAGATGTGGAGTTGTGTATCATATTTTGTCCAGATGTGATAGGGGGAACACTTTGTGGCGAGACTGGATAGAAGGAAGACTTGGTGCCGTGATGATAGGGAAGAGAGACTTGGTATCGTACACCAGGGTGGCTATCAGTCGGTAATAATTTATAATTTTCTAATGCTTCGTAAATTGTGAGGCAAGATGGACTATTAGACATGGAGTAAGTGTGGACTTTAACTGTATGCAAGCATAATAAGATGTGCTTCAAGAAACTTTGGCGTGATTTACTTCCCGTTCTGCGATTATTTGTGCCTGGTTAAAAGCATGAGGCTTTGTTATTTCATGAGCCATTGATGAGTTATTGATTTCTCAGGAGTCTACTACCATTCAGATTGCACAGATTCATGCAGTCTTCATATCAGCTATTTATTTATCTACTTTTATTCCAGAACTGAATAATTGTGGAACCATAATTTCTAGGTATTCTTCCATGTGGTTGACAAACAAATTATCATTATATTCGACACAGATTTGTGGTGTCTCCTACATCAATTTATTAGCAGAAGATAATAGCCATTTTTTGACATTTATCATTATTTAAATTTTGCTGTTCCCTCCAGGGCTTTAGCTGATGGACCAGAGGATCATAATGTGAAACACTTAATTCTGTTATGTCAGCTAATGAACATTATGGAGACATGCACTGCTTGGTCCTTGACAATGTAGATCCACATATTCTGAACAGAGCCATGTATACCGCAAAATCAACTGACCACCAGTCCATTAATTTTGGTATGTCGCCAAAATTGTTACTCATCAGGGAATCTGATCAGGAAATATATCTGTCGTTATCCAAAGTCGTCAAGTTACATGTATCACATTTAAGAGGCATTTGCAGGTCCTTAAAATTCAGTCTAACACCAGAAAAATCCAAATTACCACACTAATGCTAACTCTTTCCTCGTTTAGATATCCTTATAAAACTACACATTGTAATTATTACTCCGCCATCATAGAGACGTGAGCGGTGCCTGTTTTCTAATAGAAGGGCAGGATCAGGCATATATTAATATATATGTGCCCATTTCTTCCTTCGTGTGGAACAGGAAAATGCAGATTCTCATTTTCATCATATCAACAAGGATAAATAGCAGATCATATGACCAATGAAATCTGGCTGAAAGTGTTTATGAATAGCACTTCAATGTGGGTGATATGTAGTTCTACACCTATCTCAAAGTACAATCAGTGAAACCAGGAAAAGGAAGACTGCAATTTACAGTAGTGACCCTGTTTTAAGTTTACATCATGTCATAAAAGCATTAAAATTAATAATTTATGCTGTTACACGGAGTCTATCGTGATAAGCCAGTCTCATCTATGTAATAAAAATTTTACACCTCATGAAATTAATAAAAGCTATCTTGCATAAACGAAGAAGGGAAAAGTGGTACTTCACATTGAAATTATCAGTGTAGCAAATTTATTAATGCCGTGTTATTGAGGTAAATAAATGCCAAAATAGCTACAGTTCAAGTAATCTGCATGGCAATTAAAGTTGTCATAGGAAAACATTGCCATAATTTAATATCCAGTAATTCCTACCATCCACTACATCTGACTGAGTCTTGTCAGTCTGACACTGAACACTCAAGTATATTACATAGAACAGTACCTTAAAACACTCAGTAAACAAGCGCCATAACACACATTGATACTAAAAGAAAACAAGATATATAAAATATTCTTGTGAGCCATAAAGTTCATACCCAGCAATAGTGAATGTCAGTACACAGCCAGGAGACAAAGAGAGATCATATAAACTCCATGAGCTTGAAATTTAAATTCCAAATCTTCACCACTCGTTGATCTAGCCTACATTTCTGACAAATATTGTGGCTGTATGACATGGATGTGCTTAAGATGGTATAAATACAGCAAATCTTTTCGAAATACCGTTATTATAAGAGAATTAATCATGCATTCCGCTGTTCCTATTCTTTGCCCACTGGTTCAAGGAGTTTTGAACTCTAATTATAGCACAGACTCCTCGATCATAGTCGTACACACTGAGTGAGGACATCTATTGATTTCCATTTGGTATACTGGAATACTCAAATGATACGCTTATCAAATAATACCCTATGATGTGAATATTTAATAACGTAGATGCCATGGTCGCGCTGGGGACTTGCATTAGATAAACCATAGCAGATAATTATATCCTCTGGGTCAATTGTTCTGTGGTAGGCTTCCATTGCTAAGATACAGTGGAAATGAAGAAAATACTAGGTCATAAGTTCGTGCAAACAATGCAATAATAACAAATGAAAAACTGGTTTCAAAAGGTAACGTCCATTATGGGCTGTAAAACTTTGAGGTTATTTATTTGTTACTGGCGAATTTCGACTGTAAATCCATCGTTAAACAACATACAGATTATGTCTATGCAATGTGCCACAGAATATGAGCCGTATAACTTCATTCATCATTCCACATGTGGACTGAAACACACACATTAACATGATCTGTAACGAATCTGAAACAAAAAAATTATCATACATACATTTTTTTTGTGTAACATATCGAGTTTGTGAGCCTGAGTACAAACAAGCTACTCAAAAGTAATTTGTGTCAGTAGATACGACACCGCTTTATGTACCCAGAGTTACTAGAAGTTTACTGCATAGTAATACACACTAAAGCAATTGAAACTGACATGCAACAGAACTCGACATACATGACTGATATCAGAGTACATAATTCTCAAAGTAAAATGCTCTTGCAGTCTTTGATACAGGAAAACCTGAAATACTTTGGCGACTATTCATGAACCACCAAAGCAAGTACTATTTTCATATCATAAAAACAAAGATCTACCAACAAGTGCTACATAAAAGTGTTCAAATCCCGGTAAATATGCGTTTCTGTATGCACTTTGTTTTGAGTCAAGAGGAATTTGCAGTGCTAACTGTTGAATTTGACCAGTTTTAAAAAGCATTGCTATATCATGCTTTAAAATGTTACCAAATATAAACTAAAATAATCACCTGTCCTTTGCAGCATATCGAGGTGGTAGGCAGTAGTTAGCACACTGGACTCAAGTTCAGGAGGACAATTGTTCAAACCTGTTTCTGGCCATCCGGATTTAGGTTCTCCATGATTTTTCTAAATCACTCCAGATGAATGCTGGCATGGTTGCTTTGAAAGGTCATGGCCAATTTACTTCACCATCCCTGATACTCTCAGAGATTGTACTCAGTCTCTAAAGACTCGATGTCAATGAGACGTTAGACTCAATCTTCATTCTTTTTCTTCATTCATGTCGCTTGGCACAATTACACTCACTAGCAAAAGGTAATGGTTAGTATTACGTTTTCTTCATCAGCTGTTTTCATTATTTTGATGAACACTACTAGTTCTGAAACTGTAGTAGATGAAAAAGTTGGGTTTTGGCTCACTTATCCAGAGCCACATTTTTCATCTACTACACGCCAACAGTTCAGGTCTAACCCCATTTTCACTTAAAGGAATATATTTTCACAAGGGTGCATGAAAGAAAAATGATTTTTTTTTATAAAAGGTGCATGTAAGAAAATGACTGGTGCATGTAAGAAGATGTTTGTTGGACATTAGAAAATAAATGGTGCATATAAGAAAATTAATAAATGAATTGAGGTTCAATATTGTAAGTCATTTGAAACTTTAGTTAGCACTGAGGGAAAAAAACTTCACATAGTGAGTTCCAGATCACAAAATTGTTTATATTTATTTTTAAGTTTCTACATCCCTTGTATCTCAATTTCATCTGTCCATTTTCATAAAACTGAACATACCAGTCACTAATTTATTTAGAATTTATATCTGGTAAAAAATTTTAAAGTCCTTATTAAGATCTATACAAGTTTTTTCTCGATATCTTGTATTAAAATATTCACATCCAGTAACATTATATAAAACGTTAACATCTAGCTCACTTCGATATTTCATCTCTTTCCAGACACTTACATTCCTGAGCTTCTTGATTATGGTCTCCATTAATATAGAAAAAACTTCACTTATATATTATAATTTGTAATGTCCATACAGTAATGTATCTATTTTATTTTCCAGATCATATCTTTTATTATCATGATGGCTCCATGCCATCTTGTTTACTTTAACAGTGTATATTTCAAGTCTTTCACTTCAAATCATATTGACCTTTATGTAGTGTTCCCTTGTTTTAAACAAAGAATCTTTGTAACCTTCTTGTTCTATTTTTAACAACACAGTTTTTAACTCCTTTAGATATTTTGTCTATTTTACCACCAACATTATGAGCATACATTTTTGCTCTCAAACCACAAAACTCTTCCATTATTTTTCCATTACATTCATCTACCATTTTTCCTAAACCTTCCTTGTTTACTTGTGGAATTCTATAAATATTGTATGCTGGATAATCACTTCTATCAAAGTAATCAATCATCGATTTAATATCTTCATAAAAATCTTCAGAACTGTACATAATTTGATAAAACAACTCAATATTTCTCCATAAATTGGT
Organism: Schistocerca nitens; assembly: GCF_023898315.1. Classification (NCBI taxonomy): domain Eukaryota; kingdom Metazoa; phylum Arthropoda; class Insecta; order Orthoptera; family Acrididae; genus Schistocerca; species Schistocerca nitens. The sequence goes on from NC_064615.1 coordinate 422,640,245, forward strand.
TTCACTATTCTTTAGTGAAAATCATCTATAAATTCTTTAGATAAATCGAATATGCTCATTCTGATATAAATGAGGTTATAAAATGTGGTTTCTGCCTTGTTCATATGAATTACCAAGGTTTCCATTAAAAATAGCTCTTCCATTAAAGTTTGGCTTTACTATTAATTTATCACATATTTCTCCATCTGATAACAATTTTGCAACCACTCTATTTCTTTTATTTCTCATTGTCTTACCAAACACAGAACTGTTCATCAATTTGTAGATATCTTACCCAAAAAGCACTTTTGGTTTTCATTTTTCATATGAGTATTCAAGTCTATGTATTTATTCAACCAATAAGATCGCTTAAATTTTAAGATTCTGTGTATTTTTGTTTCATTCCAAGAGACAGATACTGTTTGAGGCTTCTATAATGAACTAAATAATTCTGGTTGTCAAGCAGAGTAGCCACCAAATTGCTTTCTTTGATGTGCAAGTGGTAAACCTTTATGCAAATCATATAATTCTTTCGGTTATTCTAAATCTACTTAAAATATATCTATTATTAGCAGTATCTGACATTTCAATTGTATTTGCACAATCGAAAGACTCAGGTTCACCCTATTCAAATCCTCCATATGGCAAGTATTGACTCATAGCCTAACCATAAAAATTATTTGCATTTAAATAAGCTAAATAATAGTCACATCATAATCACTCAATATTTGTTATTTGCCTTTACATATCTCTTGCAACATTGTGATATTCCGCCTCTTATTCCCTTTTCAACAATCAGAATCAAATTATAATCATGTAACAAATCAAGTTGTTGTTGAGTATTATGAATCCTTGCATCCCAAGACAAGTCAGGAGATGTAAAATACCAAGAAGGATCTGAATCATAAGTTTGTATACACGTTTTTCTAAAATTTTCAAACATGTTAGCCAGTAACAAAACATCAGTTTTCAGATACAAAACACGATATTCACGGAGATGTTTCATACTGAATTTTTTCAAACCAGTTGTATGTTTGTAATCTTCTTCACTTATTTTGCGGTCAGTCAATTTATTGTTAAATTCTTCTTTTGCTGGTTATTGTGTTTCTTCAAATTTCTTCCAAGAATCTATCTAATCATATAGATAGACACCTTTCTGATCACTAAATCGAATAATTCGGCTTTGAAAAACTTCATAACATTTTTCATTTGATTTTAGTTCAAATTTGATGAAAGTTTGTGAGTTAAAGACGCCATAAATTTAAATCTATCAGTAAATCTCATTTTCAAACTTCATGTCCTTTTACCAAAACTAGTACACCTGTCTTCATTTTTGGGTATTAAATCTATTTCTTTCGTATCTTACCAAAGTTCTTTCACAAGCAAGTAAGAGTCATATCCAGATAAACTATGTAAATAAATTGGTAAAAAGCCTAGTTGTTTTAACTGTAAATTACATGTATTACATAATGGGTTTATGTTTCTTCCAGTCATATAATCATGATGTTACCTTTATACTATTTCTCGTAGAATGATATCCACACAGTGTATGAACTTTAGATTTTTTTATGTCTTGATTGTTCTACAGTAGTTAATGGAATAATTTTTTCAATTTCAGAATAAATTCTCCCAATTTTATGCAGTCAATAAATTTCTAATGGCAATTTGGTCCTCTGTAAACAACAGGATATTTTTGTAATGCCCATTAACATACTTGATATAATAACAGAATCCAGTTGGTTCATGTTTTCAATATTTCATTGTATATGAATTTTATGGATCTGGTTCACAGTTGTCCATCTTCAACAGTAAACTTTCAAAATCAGCATAAATAAGAAACAGAACTTTCTGCATATGTTGATAATTTTTTAAATTAATGTATGACCCTTTGTCTGACATTTGTACTTTTAATGGTTTGTTAGTCAAACATCTTGGTGTGTGATTATCTAATTTTTCTGTGGTAGTAAAATGGAGTAAACATATATCACAAATAAATTTTGCTTCTTTGTCTTTAGTAATTTGGCAGGAAACAAGGCTAGGTAACTTTTTATGTCACAATCTCCTCCCTTAAAATAAAGGAGATTTATACATTTCTCTTTCTTACATTCGTAATTTTTAATGGATGCACATAATATTTTGCATCAGATGAACAAACATTAAGAGAGACATTAATTGAACTCTCAGTTTTTCGAAAATGATCAAATACTACAAGAAATACCAAATTTTCATGTTTTTCATCAAGACCAAGACCAACATTTTTATATTTTGTAACTCCTTCAGAATTCATATCTACTGGATATAATGCAGATTTAAGGGACCACAGAAAACAATCTTGATCATTATTTTTCACATTAATACATGCATGTTATTTTTTATTTCATCTGGTAATTCAATGTAAGATGATCCTATAAATCCTAATCGTAAACCAATACTTCTTTTTAATGACCATTAAGTTCCATGTGCTTGAAAATCACCGATTCTCGATAAAATATCTTGTTAAACAAACTTAAATTTTTAAATTAATTCTCTTTCATTTGTGATTGTAAAACTTTGTGTTTGAAAACCATATCCCATAATATTTTCATTTGTTTTCATTTGATACTCAGAACATATTCTTAGTTTTACCTTCAAACTGCTATGATTTTCAGGCTCTCTTTTACAATTTTCATAATTTTTGGTTTTATCACAGTCAAGAAATGGTTAGATTCTATTGGGTTTCTATTATTTTCTAAATTAATAGTTTGTAGTTTGTTTTTAAATGCAGCATCAACTACATAAACTCTAACCATTTTCCTGTCTCTTGGTTTCTCAGATTAATTAGTGTAAAAGGGAAACCGTTTTTCCTCATTAGTTCTAATTTTATGTTTTGCAAACACATTGGTGGAAAATGGAAATTTTTTCAATGGTTTATCTTCAGTTTTCTGTTTTGCAAATGCATTGGTAGACAAAGGAATTATTTTTTCAGTGGTTTATCCGCCTTAGTTTGGAAAATTTCATCATCATTTTCAGTGTTATGATAAGGTAATGTTTTCACAAGTTTGTTCATGGGAGGGGGGGAACCGACTTATGCTGTATGATGTCTAACAATAAATGCAGTTACGTCAGCTTGCCTTAATTTAATTTACCCTCTTTGACTCTCTCTCTTACAGTAATCATGAAGTTGGACAATCGTGAAGTTCTCCATTTGACCTCTCAAATAATCTTGAAGATGAGCAACTGTGAATCACTCCTTTCTGTTTAAAGGAAATAAAATTCATTAGATTTGTAAAAATTAAGTTTTCAAAATTGATCAGTGAGAGAATCCTTATGTATAGATATTTAATTAATAAGTCTGAGATGCTTCGAATTTCTTATTTGTCATGTATTCTAAAGTACAACTTACATTTATTGTTATATTTATCTTTATGTAAAGGATTTACATAAGAACAACATAAATGTTTATATTTTGACAACCTTCACAGTTTTTTGTTGATGAATCAGATGGTTCTTTATTATTATTCATCGATAATAATATTTTCGAATGTTCTTAACTTGGAATTCATCATAAATGTTCTACATATCTATGAATCCAATAAAATTTGACAATTGTGTGTAATCTCAACATATTTTGAACAATTATGCACAGGAAGAATTTATTAAAGATATAAAGAATCTTGGTGTAGACACAGACACATTCTGAATACTGATTTCGGCAGTTGCCCATCTAAGATAGAATCAGTGTAAGACATTCTCTTTACTAACCCAACTATTATGCGAATTATCAGATCCCAGCCATTTAACATACTCATACACTTTATCTCCTTTCAATGTGAAAACATTTTCAAAAAGATATCAATCTCAGTATTTTGTTTACTATAGCTCTTGCTCATAAAAATTTCCTTCGATATCTTTTAGTTTATATATGATTGGATTAGAATGAATGACATCTTCAATTTCAAAAATTTCTTTTGAGTAATTAGCAGTGTATCTTTTTCAAAAAGTCGTTTAAGTTTACTGATTCTCACTTAATCTCGTTTTTCAAATTTAGCCTTATCATTTGGCACAATAGTGCCTATCTTATAATTCATTTTATTAGCTTCTATTGGTTTCATTTTTATAGTCGAATATTTTGTGTTATTGTATTCATCAACTAATTTCGAGATTGGTTGGACCCATTTATAATTACCTTGAAGACAAAATTTCTTCCACAAATTGAATCTTTCAACAACAGTGCTTTTAATTCTGTAAATGTTGAATAATGGTTAATGTTGTATTTCTTCATCAATTCTTGAAAATCTTCATTTTACCACTGTCTGTCTGTAAATTTTTGGTTGTCTCAACTGGAATATTTTTTCAAAAGCATCAACAACATTCTTACCTGCTTTATCTTTAACTGCGATAGCCCAAGAAAATTTAGAAAAGATGTCGATAACTGTTAATAAATATTTATATCCTTAATTTATATCGAAATACCTTTCAAATTACCTGAATTCATTTCGACTAGTTCACCTTGCCACAGATCATCAATACAGAGAGAAATTACACTTGTTCATTTAAAATATTTCCTTATTGGTGTATATAATGCACTATTAATTTGGTCACAAATATTTATATGATCACTGAGAGCTAAACTATGTTCACCTGCTCAATTTTTCAACGAAGTTCCTCTTTTTAGTTTTACACAGTGTGCAAACAACTTCAGTTGCCTAGTGTCCATTTAAGTGGCGAGTCTGAGAGGATTATGAGTCTCAGTAAATTTTTTACATTTCAAAAAATAAGTGTGATACCGGTGAAGAGCTGAGTGTGAAGTGTGGTTGTTAATTTAAATAGAATAAAAATTTAATAAGATTTAAATTACTTCACCAAATATAATTAACCTTAAATAGACTGGAATACTTTTAACAGAATTTTTCAATCTTACACTCAGAAAACATGATTTATTTACAATTGTTGAACAATTCGTAGGAAGTACTTCATCAAGATTATCGTAACCACTTACTGTAATATCAGAGTCGTTAAAAGATAATTCCTTATTTATATTTTGACCAATAACAACAGATTTTTTTAAAAAAATTAGCCTATACTTGATTTTGTGTGTTTTTCGTTCCCCTCCTGTCATAAACGGAAATTCAATTATTTTTTTATCATATCATTTATCTTGAAGATAACTTAACTCATCTAAGTATGGAGCTATATGTGCCTTTGAAAAATAATCTTAAAAACCTTTTTCTTATTCATTTTGTGACGAAATTTTTTATAGCATTATAGTTACCCTGATGAATCTGATTAATTTTTCTTCATTAATCTGTGCAGCAGTCATACAATTATTAATATGTGTTCAAATATTTATGTATTCATGTTTTGTAGCATATGCTTTTTCTGTGTACTGTTCAATAACTGCATCATAAACATTTACCAGATCTTTTATATCTATGATTCTTCTACATTTTAATATCAATATATCCCTTTTCTGCTTTAAAAATGGTTCATAATTCTCTATGAAATTTATTAATAAAACTTTCTAATTTTTTAACTATTATTTAATTTTTTCATTTTTTTTTATTTTTCCTTTGCTTTCCTTATTTCCAAAATGTCTATTTATTAAACACAAAATATCATTAAATTCAAAAACATCACAGAATAGTTTTAAAACAAACAAACAGAAGTGAGCACATATTACATCATTAAAATTTTGTATTCTCTCATAAACTTTAGTCTAGATCATTTTTCCCCAAATATTTCACTAGTTGGCTTGGTATGTTAGCTCCAAATGAACCAATAACAAATTTTAGATCTTTATTCTAATAATCCCCCCCCCATGAACCATGGACCTTGCCACTGGTGGGGAGGCTTGCGTGCCTCAGTGATACAGATAGCCGTACCATAAGTGCAACCACAACGGAGGGGTATCTGTTGAGAGGCCAGACAAACGTGTGGTTCCTGAAGAGGGGCAGCAGCCTTTTCAGTAGTTGCAAGGGCAACAGTCTGGATGATTGACTGATCTGGCCTTGTAACAATAACCAAAACGGCCTTGCTGTGCTGGTACTACGAACGGCTGAAAGCAAGGGGAAACTATGGCTGTACTTTTTCCTAAGGGCATGCAGCTTTACTGTATGATTAAATGATGATGGCGTCCTCTTGGGTAAAATATTCCGGAGGTCAAATAGTCCCCCATTCGGATCTCCAGGCAGGGACTACTCAAGAGGATGTCGTTATCAGGAGAAAGAAAACTGGCGTTCTACGGATCGGAGCGTGGAATGTCAGATCACTTAATCGGGCAGGTAGGTTAGAAAATTTAAAAATGGAAATGGTTAGGTTAAAGTTAGATATAGTGGGAATTAGTGAAGTTCGGTGCAGGAGGAACAAGACTTCTGGTCTGGTAACTACAGGGTTATAAATACAAATTCAATTAGGGGTAATGCAGGAGTAGGTTTAATAATGAATAGGAAAATAGGAATGCGGGTAAGCTACTACAAACAGCATAGTGAACGCATTATTGTGGCCAAGAGAGATACGAAGCCCACACTTACTACAGTAGTACAAGTTTATATGCCAACTAGCTCTGCAGATGACGAAGAAATTGAAGAAATGTATGATGAAATAAAAGATATACAGATAGTGATGGGTGATGAAAATTTCATAGTCATTGGTGACTGGAATTCGGTATAGGAAAAGGGAGAGAAGGAAACGTAGTAGGTGAATATGGATTGGGGCTAAGAAATCAAAGAGGAAGCCACCAAGTAGAATTTTGCACAGAGCACAACTTAATCATAGCTAACACTTGGTTTAAGAATCATGAAAGAAGGTTGTATACATGGAAGAACCCTGGAGATACGAAAAGGTATCAGATAGATTATATAATGGTAAAACAGAGATTTAGGAACCAGGTTTTACTTTGTAAGACATTTCCAGGGGCAGATGTGGACTCTGACCACAATCTATTGGTTATGACCTGTAGATTAAAACTGAAGAAACTGCAAAAAGGTGGGAATTTAAGGAGATGGGACCTGGATAAACTGAAAGAACCAGAGGTTGTAGAGCGTTTCAGGGAGAGCATAAGGGAACAATTGACAGGACTGGGGGAAAGAAATACAGTAGAAGAAGAATGGGTAGCTTTGAGGGATGAAATAGTGAAGGCAGCAGAGGATCAAGTAGGTAAAAAGACGAGGGCTAGTAGAAATCGTTGGGTAAGAGAAGAAATATTGAATTTAATTGAAGAAAGGAGAAAATATAAAAATGCAGTAAATGAAGCAAGCAAAAAGGAATACAAACGTCTCAAAAATGAGATCGACAGGAAATGCAAAATGGCTAATCAGGGCTGGCTAAAGGACAAATGTAAAGATGTTGAGGCTTATCTCACTATGGGTTAAATAGATACTGCCTACAGGAAGATTAAAGAGACCTTTGGAGATAAGAGAACCACTTGTATGAACATCAAGAGCTCAGATGGAAACCCAGTTATAAGCAAAGAAGAGAAAGCAGAAAGGTGGAAGGAGTATATAGAAGGTCTCTACAAGGACGATGTACTTGAGGACAATATTATGGAAATGGAAGAGAATGTAGATGAAGATGAAATGGGAGATACGATACTGCGTGAAGAGTTTGACAGAGCACTGAAAGACCTGAGTCGAAACAAGGCCCCCGGAGTAGACAACATTCCATTGGAACTACTGACGGCCTTAGGAGAGCCAGTCCTGACAAAAATCTACCATCTGGTGAGCAAGATGTATGAAACAGGCGAAATACCCTCAGACTTCAAGAAGAATATAATAATTCCAATCCCAAAGAAAGCAGGTGTTGACAGATGTGAAAATTACCGAACAATCAGTTTAATAAGCCACAGCTGCAAAATACTAACACGAATTCTTTACAGACGAATGGAAAAACTGGTAGAAGCGGACCTCGGAGAAGATCAGTTTGGATTCCGTAGAAATACTGGAACACGTGAGGCAATGCTGACCTTACAACTTATCTTAGAAGAAAGATTAAGGAAAGGCAAACCTACATTTCTAGCATTTATAGACTTAGAAAAAGCTTTTGACAATGTTGACTGGAAAATTCTCTTTCAAATTCTAAAGGTGGCAGGGGTAAAATACAGGGAGCGAAAGGCTATTTACAATTTGAACAGAAACCAGATGGCAGTTATAAAAGTCGAGGGGCATGAAAGGGAAGCAGTTGTTGGGAAGGGAGTAAGACAGGGTTGTAGCCTCTCCCCGATGTTATTCAATCTATATATTGAGCAAGCCGTAAAGGAAACAAAAGAAAAATTCGGAGTAGGTATTAAAATCCATGGAGAAGAAATAAACACTTTGACGTTTGCCAATGACATTGTAATTCTGTCAGAGACAACAAAGGAGTTGGAAGAGCAGTTGAATGGAATGGATAGCGTCTTGAAAGGAGGATATAAGATGAACATCAACAAAAGCAAAACGAGGATAATGGAATGTAGTCGAATTAAGTCAGGTGATATTGAGGGAATTAGATTAGGAAATGAGACACTTAAAGTAGTAAAGGAGTTTTGCTATTTGGGGAGCAAAGTAACTGATGATGGTCGAAGTAGAGAGGATATAAAATGTAGACTGGCAATGGCAAGGAAAGCGTTTCTGATGAAGATAAATTTGTTAATATCGAGTATAGATTTAAATGTCAGGAAGTCTTTTCTGAAATTATTTGTATGGAGTGTAGTCGTGTATGGAAGTGAAACATGGACGATAAATAGTTTGGACAAGAAGAGAATAGAAGCTTTCGAAATGTGGTGCTACAGAAGAATGCTGAAGATTAGATGGGTAGATCACATAACTAATGAGGAAGTATTGAATAGGATTGGGGAGAAGAGAAGTTTGTGGCACAGCTTGACCAGAAGAAGGGATCGGTTGGTAGGACATGTTCTGAGGCATCAAGGGATCTCAAATTTAGTATTGGAGGGCAGTGTGGAGAGTAAAAATCGTAGAGGGAGACCAAGAGATGAATACACTACGCAGATTCAGAAGGATGTAGGTTGCAATAGGTACTGGGAGATGAAGAAGCTTGCACAGGATAGTGTAGAATGGAGAGATGCATCAAACCAGTCTCAGGGCTGAAGACCACAACAACAACAACATTCTAATAATAACAAATCCAATGAGAAGCAACGTGACGAGATGTATCTAAATAAAATGTTTCATATTCGTATTCACAAGGATGATCTGGTAGTTCATCTACCATAAAAACGCCATGAATGTGGTGATAATGGATTATTATATTTATTAATCATTTCTTTGAATTTTTGACTCCTTCTCTTTTGTTTTCATTTGCTTCTTTATGCCTTTTTTTGTTCTTCCAATTCTGCATCAGATTATTTCTTGTTTATTATTGCATTTTCAATTGCTGCAGATCCAGCTGCAAGTGAACCAGTAGTTGTCATTTATGGTAACGCAGCCAAAAGTAATGGTAAACATCCACCTTCATGTTGTGTTAATCCAGAGACATATTTCTTTTTTGTTAGATATTCAATAGTTTTTCACAACAGGAATACATAGTGTAGTGAATAAATTACCATAAGTTTTTGTCTCTTTGCTTCTTTTTGTGCGTCACTTAAAATGGTTCAATACTATTTAACTGATCATTCTTCAGTTTAAATTTAATTCATTTTGATTTAGTTTTGTTGCTAGTTTCAAAGTGTAATCGATTGAAAAGTTATTCATTTAGACAAATTAAAAAATTAAATAATTTTTTCATACCACCCAACCATTGTCATCCAGACCTAATCCCACCCCTAATTCTCTCCTTCTATACAATGTAGCCCTAACAGCAACTGCAGCTCTTTGATGACAGTTGAAGCATCAATTGCATGCATTCTTTCTTTTGCAGCTAATTGAAGTTCCTTATCAGCTATATGTCTTTTTTCTAAATCTTTGGGTTTATGATATTGCACATCATGTTGTTTCCAAGCTTTATCTGGTGGATTAATTCCTTGAGCTCCTCTAGCTAATGTTTTATCTAGTTTGGTCCCCAGGCCACAAAACCAACAGCCTGGAGTATGCATTACAAATGGTAAGTTGTTAATTAAGTTATTTACAAAACCTGAGCCATATTTCTCACTTTTTCTAAAGTGTGATGAACATTATTCAAAATTCTAATTAAATATGGAATTCCTTTTGGATAATCGACTATGAAATCATTGAATTTATTTGTTAATATTTGTGCTATACCAACATTTCTATCATAAGTTTTATTTCTCGCCATTTCTTCTTCATGAGTTACAGTGAATCTATCGATTAAATCTAACATCACTCATATTCAACTGGTTTTGCTGTATATTTGTTTATTAAACCCTTACCTTTTTCCTCAGGCAAACTTGTTTCTGAATTATCAAAGAATCTGGAAAACCTAGGAGATGAGAAACATCTGAAGAATCTATAGTCAGTCTTCTTATATTTATGAAATACTTGTCAACAATTTGCAGTATCAAATATTTATATTTATTACCTTTATTTGATTTTATATTATTTGGGTTATTTTCAGTGCCCCTGAATTGAATAATATATACTAGTAATTTGATAAATCTACACCATCAAACTTTTTACCCATATCATCTATAGTATTATGTTTTTCAGTGAAAAGACTTTTAATCCATGAGTTCCTTCAAATGTCTTTTCACCAGTTCACAATTTATCTCCACTGAATTCCACTGGTTGCTTACTGACATATTGAAACATGCCAATAGGTTTCATAACAAATTCTTTGTTTTCATTATGATTAATGTGCTCTAACACTCTTTCTCTAACTTTTTAGCTTTATCCTAATGAATGTCAGATTGTGTCTCCTTATTCCTTTAATGGCACCTTGAGTTTGTCTGTCTTCAGCATAATTCTTTAAAACATTTAGAACTTCTGATTCACTTAATATATAGGCATATTTACCATGAATACCATCAGACCAATCATGTAATGGTTTAATTGGTGACAAATCTCAAAAATCTTCTGTATGACAAAGATATTAAATGATTTGTTTTACAACTTCTCTATTTTCTTTAATTGCTTTCAGAACCTTATCAATAAAACCTTCAATTACTTGTTTTACTTGTTCATTGGCATTAATAGTGGACTGATGTCCTTGTTAATATTTTTCATAGTCTGTTCTTGGTTGTTTTTGGAAAGCTAGAATTGTGCTTTCCATTCTTCAGCTTTCGTTGTATTTCGCTTACCTTTCTTAACATATTTCAGATCGTATTTTAAAGAGGAAAAAACATTAATTAAGCTTTTCTAATGTTTGTGTTGAAAGTTTTATGTTTATGTTTAACATTTATGTTTATGTTTATGTAATGAAATGTTGTATTTACCTTCATTTGGTTTTGTAGTCATGTCTATTGTAAAATGTCAAAACTCATTACAACATTTACTACAAATTTCTTTAAGATCAACAAACTTTAAATTGCCTCCTACAAATTCATGATAAATATTATTTAAATTTGTATCATCCTGTCGAAAAGTATTTAAGAAATTGAGATTATCTATGTATAATTGCTTCTGTGTTTTGAGCAAGTTTGAGCTAAATAAAGCCATCCTTATCCCTGTGTCATCCTCTAGTAAAATATTCTCTAATTACATCTTGATTGTCTAGAACGAAGTCATCAAATACCACAACAGAATTTTCTTGGCATTCATCTAAGGGAATAATTTCATCGTTGTTTTAAATATGAGTAGCCATTTTTTCTTTATGCTTATCTTCAATTTTTTCACACCTTTTGTAAATTCTTGATGTTTTGGTAGATCTGAACTATTAAAAGAAATACAGACAATTAATTTTGTTTCTATTCAACCATAATGGAGCTGAAATATATATGTCAAACATTAGTGTAATTTTTCCACAACCACTTGGTCCTATAATTGCACATTGAATAGAATTTGGCAAAAGTTTGCCATGTTTATTTTTTTGATTTCCTTTCAGGAATTCTTATTTTTGGTTCTCAATCTGTATTCATTTAATTAAATAAATTTTTCAAATAGTAAATGAGCGGATTATTTCAACAGAATTACTAGTCATCTGTTCCCAAAAACAGATTGACTGTACCAATGCAAGACAACTTAATTAATGCTGCATTCATTGGTTTTTAGTCAACTTTTTTAACTCTAGATGTTACATCCGAAATAATAAACTATATTTTGATGGAGAACAATAGATATTGTAACAGGTCAGTATAATTTGAAAAACTTTAAAAAATGTTATTCATTCGAAAAAGCCTATTATTCACATTAAAGCAGATGAAATTTCAAGCAGAGTAACTATTGAGAGTGATGTTAAGTTATGTTTGGTTATAAAAGATAGTATTGGATGTGTGCATTGCTAGGGATGTTCCTAAAATTGTTCCATTTGAATTAAGAAATATAAATTTTTACCTAGCTGATTGAATGTTTGTGAAATACGGTGATCATTCTCACAGAGAAACTAAAATTATTGCCTCATTCAACCCCAATGCAGAATTTGGAGGACCAATTATTCATGAACCACACTATCCTGTAAATATTCATATATTTGATCCCACCCCAAATTTAGGTATAACTATAACTTATCCAAATGATAATCTGATTGCCTTCAATGGGGTGACTATACAGTAGTTTTAGAAATGCCTTAATAATTATTTCCCTTGATAAATCAGTGACAGCTGAAGCAGCTTTTGCTTGTATCATGCACAAAATTGAGATTTGTCACTTTTACCAATTTCCTCTGAAAGAGAAGACAAAAAATAATTTAAATGTGCCCAACAAGGATACTGCAATAACAAAAATATTGCTGATGGATGGCTTCATCCTAATCATTATATTAGATTAGATTAGATTAATACTAGTTCCATGGATCATGAATACGATATTTCGTAATGATGTGGAATGAGTCGAATTTTTCAATACATGACATAATTAGGTTAATTTAACAACATACTTAAGTTAATATAACAACTTTATTTTATTGTGTTTTTTTTTCTTTATTTTTTTCTTTTTTTTTCCTTAATTTATATCTAAAAGTTCCTCTATGGAGTATAAGGAGTTGTCATTCAGAAATTCTTTTAATTTCTTCTTAAATACTTGTTGGTTATCTGTCTGACTTTTGATACTATTTGGTAAGTGACCAAAGACTTTAGTGCCGGTATAATTCACCCCTTTCTGTGCCAAAGTTAGATTTAATCTTGAATAGTGAAGATCATCCTTTCTCCTAGTATTGTAGTTATGCACACTGCTATTACTTTTGAATTGGGTTTGGTTGTTAATAACAAATTTCATAAGAGAGTATATATACTGAGAAGCTACTGTGAATATCCCTAGATCCTTAAATAAATGTCTGCAGGATGATCTTGGGTGGACTCCAGCTATTATTCTGATTACACGCTTTTGTGCAATAAATACTTTATTCCTCAGTGATAAATTACCCCAAAATATGATGCCATATGAAAGCAATGAGTGAAAATAGGCGTAGTAAGCTAATTTACTAAGATGTTTATCACCAAAATTTGCAATGACCCTTATTGCATAAGTAGCTGAACTCAAACGTTTCAGCAGATCATCAATGTGTTTCTTCCAATTTAATCTCTCATCAATGGACACACCTAAAAATTTGCAATATTCTACCTTAGCTATATGCTAATTCCTTTCAGGAATTCTTATTTTTGGTTCTCAATCTGTATTCATTTAATTAAATAAATTTTTCAAATAGTAAATGAGCGGATTATTTCAACAGAATTACTAGTCATCTGTTCCCAAAAACAGATTGACTGTACCAATGCAAGACAACTTAATTAATGCTGCATTCATTGGTTTTTAGTCAACTTTTTTAACTCTAGATGTTACATCCGAAATAATAAACTATATTTTGATGGAGAACAATAGATATTGTAACAGGTCAGTATAATTTGAAAAACTTTAAAAAATGTTATTCATTCGAAAAAGCCTATTATTCACATTAAAGCAGATGAAATTTCAAGCAGAGTAACTATTGAGAGTGATGTTAAGTTGTGTTTGGTTATAAAAGATAGTATTGGATGTGTGCATTGCTAGGGATGTTCCTAAAATTGTTCCATTTGAATTAAGAAATATAAATTTTTACCTAGCTGATTGAATGTTTGTGAAATACGGTGATCATTCTCACAGAGAAACTAAAATTATTGCCTCATTCAACCCCAATGCAGAATTTGGAGGACCAATTATTCATGAACCACACTATCCTGTAAATATTCATATATTTGATCCCACCCCAAATTTAGGTATAACTATAACTTATCCAAATGATAATCTGATTGCCTTCAATGGGGTGACTATACAGTTGTTTTAGAAATGCCTTAATAATTATTTCCCTTGATAAATCAGTGACAGCTGAAGCAGCTTTTGCTTGTATCATGCACAAAATTGAGATTTATCACTTTTACCAATTTCCTCTGAAAGAGAAGACAAAAAATAATTTAAATGTGCCCAACAAGGATACTGCAATAACAAAAATATTGCTGATGGATGGCTTCATCCTAATCATTATATTAGATTAGATTAGATTAATACTAGTTCCATGGATCATGAATACGATATTTCGTAATGATGTGGAATGAGTCGAATTTTTCAATACATGACATAATTAGGTTAATTTAACAACATACTTAAGTTAATATAACAACTTTATTTTATTGTGTTTTTTTTGTTTTTCTTTATTTTTTTCTTTATTTTTTTCCTTAATTTATATCTAAAAGTTCCTCTATGGAGTATAAGGAGTTGTCATTCAGAAATTCTTTTAATTTCTTCTTAAATACTTGTTGGTTATCTGTCTGACTTTTGATACTATTTGGTAAGTGACCAAAGACTTTAGTGCCAGTATAATTCACCCCTTTCTGTGCCAAAGTTAGATTTAATCTTGAATAGTGAAGATCATCCTTTCTCCTAGTATTGTAGTTATGCACACTGCTATTACTTTTGAATTGGGTTTGGTTGTTAATAACAAATTTCATAAGAGAGTATATATACTGAGAAGCTACTGTGAATATCCCTAGATCCTTAAATAAATGTCTGCAGGATGATCTTGGGTGGACTCCAGCTATTATTCTGATTACACGCTTTTGTGCAATAAATACTTTATTCCTCAGTGATAAATTACCCCAAAATATGATGCCATATGAAAGCAATGAGTGAAAATAGGCGTAGTAAGCTAATTTACTAAGATGTTTATCACCAAAATTTGCAATGACCCTTATTGCATAAGTAGCTGAACTCAAACGTTTCAGCAGATCATCAATGTGTTTCTTCCAATTTAATCTCTCATCAACGGACACACCTAAAAATTTGCAATATTCTACCTTAGCTATATGCTTCTGATTAAGGTCTATATTTATTAATGGTGTCATACCATTCACTGTACGGAACTGTATGTACTGTGTCTTATCAAAATTCAGTGAGAGTCCGTTTACAAGGAACCACTTAGTAATTTTGTGAAAGACAGTATTGACAATTTCATCAGTTAATTCTTGTTTGTCAGGTGTGATTACTATACTTGTATCATCAGCAAAGAGAACTAACTTTGCCTCTTCATGAATATAGAATGGCAAGTCATTAATATATAATAAGAACAACAAAGGACCCAAGACTGACCCTTGTGGAACCCCATTCTTGATAGTTCCCCAGTTTGAGGAATGTGCTGATCTTTGCATGTTACGAGAACTACTTATTTCAACTTTCTGCACCCTTCCAGTTAGGTACGAATTAAACCATTTGTGCACTGTCCCACTCATGCCACAATACTTGAGCTTGTCTAGCAGAATTTCATGATTTACACAATCAAAAGCCTTTGAGAGATCACAAAAAATCCCAATGGGTGGTGTTCGGTTATTCAGATCATTCAAAATTTGACTGGTGAAAGCATATATGGCATTTTCTGTTGAAAAACCTTTCTGGAAACCAAACTGACACTTTGTTAGTACTTCATTTTTACAGATATGTGAAGCTACTCTTGAATATATCCCCCAATTAGACACGAAATTCAGTATTACTGGAAGTGATGGCAACCTATGATGGAGAATCAAATAAGAACTTAATCAATAATTATTTGGCAAAAGTTTTGATTTTATAACCATAAATAAGGGAAACAATGTTATATCTAAAATAGAGCATCCTTTTATTTCCTCATCAGTTTTACTGCATTTGACTACATTTCTTTCTGCTAAAATACGTATGGAAGGGTATATTCTTAATTATGGAAAAATGAAGAGCAGGAAAAAATTAACTGCTTTATCGATTATGAATACTTGGTGGAATTTTTAAAGATTATGAGAAAGTATGTGGGAGGGAGTTTTAACAGTAAGTTTTACATGGTCACCAAGTTCTGAAGATTCTACTCTTCGATGGTCTGATTGTAATGATGCTGGAATTGAAATAAAAGACACTCTTCCAAAAGTTGGCAAAACTGTTGTAGAATCCATAGATATTTGTGTACCAATTGTTAAATGTGAACCAGATTATGAGTTTGACCAAAGGGAATATACACTGAAAAATACGAAACTTCTGATACCTTTTTATGAACTACAAACTGTAGAAGTTGCTGGATTGAGTGGTAAGAATCATTTTGAACTAGATATCACGAATTACTATAACTCAGTAGAAATTGATATGCCATATTTCATATTTGTTACATTTCAGACAAATCGTAAAAATAATCAGTTTGTGGACTCTTCATTATTCGATCACGTTAATCTACAGAATATATACTTGGAAAATGAAAGAAACGAAATTTTCCCAAAGAAGATGTGTAATATTAATCATCCAAATCATTTTGTCACCGCATATGATGCATTACTCTATTTTAAACGAGTTAGACAACTGAAAGCAGATCTTGATATTAGCCCATATTTTGTAACAAATTATGCGATATATGTTATTAATACGACTCGCTGAAACTATACAGTAACATAATAGAAAACGACTATGAGACTATGTGTAACTTTTAATAATAAAATTCCTGAAGATGCTTTAGCATATGTTGTTATGTATGGAAAGAAGAATCTTACATACAATGCTCAATTTACTTCTACATAAATTAATGAAAAATTTAAAAAGCTTATGGATGTGATAACTTCGTGCTTATCTGAAACTTTTCAAAAAAGATGGATAAATTGGAAAGTAAACAGATAAAGCAGTTTTTACCTCTATCATGTTAGAAATTGGAATTTTTAAAATCGGTTGAATTTGGCTGAGAAATTAGTGAAAAATCGAGCTATACTGTTGCTGTAGAAAGCACAATGTTACGTGAGGTCCTGCTCCAAGTACAGCTCTAACTCAACTCATGGCTGGAGGAAATGTAAGCGTGAGAAAACCGGCTACCGCACAGTGTAGCCATGGCTTTGTGTTTACTCCACCTCCTTATCTCTGTCACTGTCATTCCCAGCTACACTTGTCATGCAGCAGTTGAGGAAACTATGAATACAGGCCTCTCACTGCAGAAAATTATAATACAATATTTTACTTATTTTAGCTATTTCTTAACCGATTTGAGCCATTTAAACTTTGAAATGAAGGTAATTGAAAAGCTTCCTACAGTTTCTAAGTGATTAAAATCATTTTAATGATCATTATATAGTCCAAAATTTTATAATCATTTACAATATATTTTGATACCATTGTTTCAGTGCAATTGAAGTTTTCGAAGGTATTTACTACTTTTTACCCGATTTAGATTAATTAAAGTTTAAAGTTGAGCTAATATACTGTTTAACATGATGATAGTAATTAATATTATACTATAAACCCATGAAGAAATGGGTAATTTGTTTGTGACTCAAATACCAATTATATGAACTCTTTTCAATCCTTCTTACTCTGTCAAACCTCTTAACCGAGTATTCAGACTGAAGGATTTCGGCCATTATCTCATGGAGTCATCAAGCATCAGTGGTTTGAAGACAGCTAGCCATTTGTCAGAACATTTCCTATCCTCGACTCTGTACGATTTATCACAATCGAAGTGGGTTTCGGACCTCTCTGTAGGTGGGGTGGTGTGTTTCAACTCGAATAATGGAGCAGCTCAGTTAATTCAAAGATGAGATCCATGCTGAGTTGACATACAGAAGGCAGAGGCCTCAAACTCAGTAATCACTGAGTGGAAGTTGCGCGATAGGGAATGTTTTGAACTTTTTTAGGATGAATTTCTTTATTTTCTTACGTTCACCTAGGGAAATGAACCATTTACTTTAATTCGCCAATTCAGTTTATTTATTTTCTTACGTGCACCTTTTATAAAAGAACATTAAAATTCATTTTTCTTATGTGCACCTTTGTAAAAACTACGTTCTTTTTAAGTAAAACTGGGGTGTGTTAGACCTGAATAGTTGGAGTATAGTGAGAGAAAAAAGGCGGGTTCTGGGTAAGTGGCTCAATTTCTAACGAACCCGGAGGGTGAGGCAGGAATTGAGCCAATGAGCCAGAACCCGACTTTTTCTCCTTCTAACTGTTCAGTCCTATTTTTATAACGATCTAATTTGTACTGCAGTAGATAGTATAGGGAAGAGATGTTATGTTGACTTTCCGTCTCTTCCTATCCCCGGAACTGTCCAAGGTAGGTCCTACTCGTGGCTGTAGCTGAAATCCACGCTCTATTACCTCTGTGCAGTGTTCGAGGAAAAAAAACACGCGTCGTGGTACTCCATAGACAGCTGCGGAGATGTCTCTTGCCGGGCCGGATGACTTCTGTGAGCTGCCCCAAACAACCGATCAGTTTAAATAAATATCTTCAGCCTTGCTTTGACCCACGAGATTGGACTAAAATAGTCAATTCTTTTACATCACTAGCAAGTCCCCTGTGGCAGTCAAACAACTTTCAAAATGTCCGACTACTGGATTAGACAATGAAACTCCGCAAACAGTCACTAAACTGTCAGCAAACAGTTTTACCGTATCCTTTATAACAACACAGCATTACGATCTACAGCCAAAAAGGATAGAGACGCACACAAGAACACCGCACTTCAAATTTGCCTTGGAGAAAAACGGAATTTACACTCTAACAAACAAAAACAGATGTCGTTACATTGCTGACCAAGGCAGGGTTTGGTTGGTTGGTTGGTTGGTTTTGGGGAAGGAGACCAGACAGCGTGGTCATCGGTCTCATCGGATTAGGGAAGGATGGGGAAGGAAGTCGGCCGTGCCCTTTCAGAGGAACCATCCCGGCATTTGCCTGGAGTGATTTAGGGAAATCACGGAAAACCTAAATCAGGATGGCCGGACGCGGGATTGAACCGTCGTCCTCCCGAATGCGAGTCCAGTGTCTTACCACTGCGCCACCTCGCTCGGTATAAGGCAGGGTTTACCAAGCTCGCAGACAAGCACTAGAAACTCTCGCCATATATGGGTGGTTATTGTCTTTCTGAGATGTAAACCCAGGATGCCTTGCCGTGAAGGGTACCAAAATTGGGCGTAGAATATCGTCGAATTACTGCCATGCTGTAAGTCTACCGCTGATGTCTACTAAAGAGGTTCTACTACGAAATCAAGTGGCACCCCAGGCCATCACTCCTCGCTGTCGGCTGGTAACAGCCAATAGGATATCCCAGTACTTTTTGGAGCATCTACAGACACGTCTTCACCAGTCACCGGGACATCATCACTGAAGATATCTACTCAAGCCAACTGCAGGCCCCGATGGCCAGCGAAGACGTCTCTGGAGATGTTCCGAACAGTGATGGGACACCAACATGAATGTCAACAGCCATATTACCCGACAGCCAGGTGCGATGATCTGTGGTGCTATTTCATTTCATAGCATGACCCATTTGGTTGTCATCCGCGGGTACCTAACAGCACTGCGGTATGTCGGCGGTATTCTATGCCCCGTGTTGTTGCCTGTCAAGGCAAACTATACTTCAAGAAACAAATGCCTACCCGCACATGGCGCGGTTTCTACTGCTTTGAGAATGGAAACATAGTCAAAGTACGCTGTATCCTTTTTATTACTGGACAATTTCAACCTTGGATCATTTTAGGTTGAATTTGGTTGATCGCTCAGATAATAAGAACGTCGCCTATTTGGACCACGTTTTCATTCTGCAATGCGTTGAGACTGTGGACCAAAGAAAAAGTTTTTGCTGCTTGTGTTTGTGTCTGCCAAGCACTAACCTGACCTAGAAGATCCCCAAGTGAGAGTGTATGGAGGATTATGAGCAGGGCCCTCCAACCAGCCCGGTATTTTGACTATCTACTGCGCCAATTGTACAGAATTTGGCACGATTTTCCTCAACTCTACCAAATAATTTCAAACTGAACAACAGGACATAAGGCCCAGAAGTGAACCATTGCGTTACTGATTTGCTTAATATGTGTAACTTTTTGTGTTGAACAAAACATCACATTTTTTCTGAAATTGTAATCATTTTTTCTTCTGTACATGCAAGTCACATCTACTGATTTCGATCCCATTGGGATAATTCTTTCGAAGTCCACTCGTCACGTCCACTTCGTTCGCTAGACTACCATTGCAGTTATTTAGATGTTCCATGCTCTGCTAGGCGATTTCTTCCTGTAGAGTCCGTAAACACGCAGCCATTTTCGCCTTAAAAATGGGCCGATGACTAAGCCAGTTCCTTTTCTGCATCCGGAAGCATCTGAAGGTACAAATATAAAGGCAACGGTTGATGTAGCAGAAACAATTCAGTCTGCAGAGCGCAGTCTTTGAACAGATTCTCACAGAATTTCGATTTTCGTTTGGCTTCATTTTTTGAGACATCCGGCATCTGTCTGGTTTGATGAGGCCGGTCACAAATTTCACTCCTGCGCCAACTTCTTTATATCACAGTACCATTTGCACCTTCTGTCCTCATTTCTGTCTTCCCCTGCAGTTATTAAGTTCTGCAGCTCCCCTTGGTGCCTTGCAGGTTATTCTCTTATTCCTTAATTCATATCTTATTATCCTGTTTCTTGTTGTACTCAGTGTTTGCATATGTTCCTTTCTTCACCGATTCGGAGCAGAACCTTCTCATTCCATACCTTATGAGTCCGTCTCACTATCTACATACGTCTGTAGCACCACACCAAAAACGTCGATTCTCTGCTGTGCGAGTTTTCCCACAGTCCACCATCCACTACCATTCAATGGTGTGTTCCAAATGTAGTTCTCAGAAATTTATATGTGGTATACCAGTAGACTGCTCTCCTGCAGGAATGCCCTCTTTAATAGTTCTAGTTTGCTTTTCACGTCCTCTTTGCTTCGTTCTTCATGAGTTATTTTCCTGCCTAAGCAGCAAAACTGATTATCTTCGTCTATTTCGTGATCACCATATTTGATGTTAAGTTTCTCGCCATTCTCATTTCCTCTTCTTCGCATTACTTTTAACTTTTTCGGTTTGTTCCCAATCCACATTACATACTCATTACACAGCACATTCCTTTCAACTCATTCTGCTACTCTTTATGTCCTTAAGAATGGTATTGTCGTCATCGAAACTTTTGATAGCTATCCTTTCTTCCTGGACTCATAAAATTAGCTTTTATTTGTCTCATTGAAGGGAAGAGCAAAAGATTGTATCGTTGAATTACACCCTTTGTAATTCGACATCGTGGTTCTTGGTCTTCCAGTCTCATTGTCATTGTGTATATTGTATATTATCCATCTTTCCCTACAGCGTACTCCTACTTTTCTCAGAGTTTCGAACGTCTTGCACCTGTTTTTCTCAGCCAACGGGTCCTATGAGTGTGTCTTCAGTCTTGCTTACATTACCAAGCGCAACACTAGAACTGCCTTTCTCGTGCCTTTACCGTTCCTAAACCAAAGCTGATCGCCATTTAACAGGTCTTACATTTACTTTTCCATTCTTCTGTATATTGTTCTGGCCAGCGTCTCGGATGCATGAACTGTTAAGGTGATTATGCAGTAGTTCTCTCCTTTATATACCGGCAGTACCTTCAAATTTGTGTGGATAACATTTTTTAGAAAGTCTGATGGTGCGTCGCCAGCATCACAGAGCCTTGGCGCCAACTTGAATAGCCGTTTGAGTGCTAGCTCTCTTCCTCTTCATTTCATATCAAGAATTCCAGATCTCTTTTAAACTCTGACTCTTATACTGGATAACATATATCTTCCATATTAATTTCCAGTTTCTTCCTTTAATATGTTATCCGACGAATCCTTTGCCACAACAGGCCTGTAATGTACTCTTTCCACCAATCCTCTCTCTCATCTGCATTTAACAATGAAACTATCATTGAGCTCTTAATGTTGTAACCCAATCCAAAATTGTTTAGACTTTTCTGTATGTTTTGTCAGTCCTTCCGACGACCATTTCTTTTCCGATATCTCCACATTTTTCCCTCAGTCATTTCGTCTTGGCTGCCTAGCATTCTTAAGAGTCTTATATTGGTGTATTCCTGTTTGCCTTGAACATCTTTGTGTTTCTTTCTTTCTTTCTTTCGTCTGCCAGTTCAAGTAATTCTTCTGTTACGATTTGTATGACGGACATCGCGTATGCATGACCGCTATCTTATTTACAGTCCAATCAACACCTTCGAGAATGAGATAAATGTAGAAGATAGGAACTTTGTTGCCTAGGGGACATCGACGATTAAACCCATTGACCATGTTTAACGATTAAACCACTGTATCTAGTGAAGGTATTTACAATACTCGTCATTCGAATCGGTAGTCCGACGAAAATCCACTAGTCTTTCGGGAAACACATTTTCATGGACACTTCTCTGTTAATGTGTGGGTGTGTTACGAAAGACGAACACTTCCTTGGGTCCGTTGTGTTACTGTATTGTCTTACATGGTTTCGTTGTTCAGACATTCTTGTAGACGAACTTCCAGCACAATTCGAAGAATTTTCTTTGGCTACGAGGATCAGCACGTTCTGATGTTCAGGCGATATTAACCGAAGATGAATCAGCAGAAATGTTAACCTTTCTTGTCCACACCTTAGTTTTCGACGGTATTGCCATTAGCTTGGTTGGACGGTTGAAACACGTTTGAAGCCGACGTGATAATAGCTACAGTACGGAATCGTCACTAAGAGCAGGTGGTACAACTGCGCACGTAATTTCCTCAGCTTCCCTTCCGCTGGCGCACGCCTGTCTGAAACTAATCACAAGTGAAGACTCAGCTAGTCTTCGGAATGCTCGTGCAAGTGTCTTCCACACCATCAGCTGCTCCCTGCCCCAAACGAGAAATGGTCCTTTCGAGCGGCGCTTATTAGAACAAATGTCACCAAAAGCAATCACTAGTGTGACCCTAGACAACCTCAGAAGACCGACACGTTGTGTCGTCAAGAGAATGTAAATGTGCGTTGACGTCGGAGGTACAATTTATGAAAATCAGCTTTGAACTTAATTATTTGTCTTCGCCTAAGATCTTCTGTGAGCTTTTAACTATATTCTAATAGGTGAGTCTCCGTAACCCATACCAATGTTAATGTGTGTGAAATCTTATGGGACTTAACTGATAAGATCATCAGTCCGTAAGCTTACACACTACTTAACCTAAATTATCCTAAGGACAAATACACACACCGATGCCCGAGGGAGGACTAGAACCTCCGCCGTTACAAGTCGTGTCATGGAGTGAAACATCTTGTAGTAACATCGGTAGAACATCACGGTAGAAATCAGCATACATTGCACTATTTAGATTGCAATCGATAAAATGGGGGCCAATTATCCTTCCTCCCATAATGCCGCACCATACATTAACCCGCCAAGGTCGCTGACGTTCCACTTGTCGCAGCCATAGTGGATTTTCCGTTGCCCAGTAGTGCATATTATGCCGGTTTACGTTAACGCTGTTGGTCAATGATGCTTCGTCGCTAAATAGAACGCGCGCAAAAAATCAGTCACCGTGCCGTAATTTCTCTTGTGCCCAGTGGCAGAACTGTACACGACGTTCAAAGTCGTCGCCATGCAATTTCTGGTGCATAGAAATATGGTACGAGTGCAATCGATGTTGATGTAGCATTCTCAACACCGACGTTTTTGAGATTCCCGATTCTTGCGCAATTTGTCTGCTACTGAGGTGCGGATTAGCGGCGACAGCAGCTAAAACACCAACTTGGGCATCATCATTTGTTGTAGGTCGTGGTTGACGTTTCACATGTGGCTGAACACTTCCTGTTGCCTTAAATAACGTAACTATCCGGCGAAAGGTCCGGACACTTGGATGATGTCGTCCAGGATCCCGAGCAGCATACATAGCACATGCCCGTTGGGCATTTTGATCACAAAAGCCTTACATCAACACGATATCGAGATTTTCAGCAATTGGTAAAGGGTCCATTTTAACACGGGTAATGTATCACGAGGCAAATAACGTCCGCACTGGCGGAATGTTACATGATGCCACGTACTTATACGTCCCGACCTCCGCCGGGACCAGCCGCACAGTCCATGAGTGCAACGCCCCAGACCGCTCGGCTAATCCCGCGCGGCAACCAATAACAACTGAGCACACACAATATAGAACTTTTTTAATTAGCGCTACCATGTTGCCAAACGTTTGATAATTATTTACATACAGCATGTCCCACGAGAAATGGTCAGTATTCTGGAATGTGAGACGAATGCTCATTTGAGGCAAAAAATTTGTTATAGATTTCTACTTCGAATGGTTTCAGAAATAGAACACATTTAATAAACATTTGTTTTTCGGTTAGTGTCGCACACGTACGTGTCCTACCCCCTTACCTTCTCTGAGGCATTATTGTAGCCCAATCTACGTTGTTCCTTTCAGACACTTTACTCGGGATCTCTTTGTGCACCTTAACTAACCAGTAAATAACGCAGTCCATGGTGTCTTGTGAGCGATGTAGTGCGAGGCCATCAAGGGGTATGAGACAGAAGCATCGGATAATTAATCTGACGACAAAAATCACAACACCGAGAAAGTGTTGAGCGATTTAACGAAAGTTGATAGTCGTGTTTCTACACCTGAAAACTGATGTCTATTCAAATTTCGCGCCTGTCGCACAACAGCGTCGATAGTGGTGCCACTACGACGATGCAAATCATGTTTGATTTAATTACACGCTGTAACGTTCGTTAGCTTTAATTACCTTTCAGAGTGTACGATGCTCAAAAACACACGCAAGGCGACAAAGACGCCAGTATCGACACCTTACTGAATTTGAATGGGGTCTTGTAATGGGCCTACGGCAAGCTGGATGTTCCTTCTGCGATACTGCAGAAAGACATGGGGGCAGGGGGAATGTAGCCAATGTAGACGATCGCTGGCAGCCGTTGTCACGAGAAAGTACAGTCGCAAAAGACGGGGCTCCGGACGGCCACGTGGCACTACCGAGAGCGAAGACCAACGTGTTTGGCGTTTGGTTCAAATGGTTCAAATGGCTCTGAGCACTATGAGACCTAATTTCTGACGTCATCAGTCCCCTAGAACTTAGAACTACTTAAACCTAACTAACAGAAGGACATCACACACATCCATGCCCGAGGCAGGATTCGAACCTGCGACCGTTGCTGGTCGCGCGGTTTCAGACTGTAGCGCCTAGAACCGCACGGCCACTCCGGCCGGCAATGAACTGTTACGTATCGTTTCGTTCAATGAAAATTCCGAGCGAGATGCCAGTTGTGTCAAGCAATATCTCGTAGAGGGCAGGATGAAGGTCAGTTATGTTTTCTGATGACAGCTGGTTCTGCCTCAGTGCCAGTAATGGCAGTATGTTGGTTAAAAAGATGCCTGTCTGCGTGTGATTGCGTGTGTCTGCGTGTTAGGCACACTGGATTTAAACCAGTCAGGAACATATGGGACATCATCGGACAACACCAGTGGCACAAACAACATTAACCGACCCTGTATTGGCCGATCAAGTGCAACAGGCACAGTCCTCCATCCCACAAACTGACTTCAGGCACCTGTACAACACAATGCATGCATGTTTGCGTGCCTGCACTCAACATTCTGGCAGTTACACCGGGTAGTAACGTACCAGCATTTCACAGTTTCAGTGCCTTATCTGGAGCTTACATTAACCTGTGACCTTACAGTGTTAATCTCTTAAGCATGTTACCTATAAAATTGTAATCCCGGAATTTCATTACTCTACCGCTACTATTTTTCCTTGTTGTGACTTTTTGTCCGTCGTTTATGTTTCCACGTGAGTTCACTAAGATTACACCCATCTACAGTAATGAAAAATATGCATATACACTGTATGTTTACGGCATTTACGATGACAGTGCTCATAGTGCTGTCGGAGAATACCTTCGTCCCTTTTTGTCGCGTCGACTTTCTGATCGTACACTATTTACCAGAGACATTAACTCACTGCGTGAAACAGGTATTTTTGCAAGTTCCCAGCTTACTTATGCACATGTAGTTGAGCAACCTGTGCAGGATCGGCAGCACACCGTTGATATGTTGCAGCAGAGCTCTACTACCAGTACACGGCGACTTTCTGCACGCATCAGTGACTCACGAACAGGTTTAGGGCGAGCATTAGATGCGGATATCTTGTACCTGTTTCACACACAAATAATACAACACGACCTTTACTTTGCCTCTGGTTCAATTACGTCGATAACTGCTTTCATCATTACTATGCACTGACGAAGCCACTTTTACACTGAGCGGAATCGAAACACTCATAACCATCATCGATGATCACAGGAAAATCCACACGCAACAATGGAAACGCATTTCCAATTCGATTATCGATCAATATTTGGTGCGGTATTATCCGTAACATATTGACAGGTCATCTCATTTTGTAACAGTGATTGACGAGACCAAATTACATGCGATTTTTTGTAAAATTCGTTTTTAAACACCACGACGACGTTTCTTCGGCTATGCGCACTGCAATGTTCTTCAAGCACGACGGAGCTCCTTCACTTTTTACCAGGCGAGTGAACGTATCACCCGCACTTACCCTAATTGCAATACGGGTCATGGTGGTACAAATAACTACCTAAAAAGGTCGCCAGATCCCGTGCTACTGAAATTTGATTATATGCTGGATGAAGTCTGATGTGTACAAACGAAAGATGAATGCGCGAAATGAATTGCTTCGTCGCATCACGGACGCTGCTGTCCTCATTACGAAAGCGCATTAGCACTCACAACCAAAGCTACTCAAGGGATACAGTTCGATTTTAATCGGATTTTTATGTTTCAGTCTAGATTAAAATACGAGACACATTTTAACGAATCCTTATGGCCTCTAGGGTGGAGGATGTGTTAAACAACTTAAAAAAAATGACTGTAATACATATGAATGAACACGGTTTTGAAACGGTAACAGGCATAAAAGAACTTCAAATGGAGGTTCTACGGTTTTTAATGTACGTTACAACGGTGCACCCCGATTTGTCGAAAAAGCGCAACCCCCCCTCCCCGTGTCCGCATCTCGTGGTCGTGCGGTAGCGTTCTCGCTTCCCACGCCCGGGTTCCCGGGTTCGATTCCCGGCGGGGTCAGGGATTTTCTCTGCCTCGTGATGACTGGGTGTTGTGTGCTGTCCTTAGGTTAGTTAGGTTTAAGTAGTTCTAAGTTCTAGGGGACTGTTGGCCATAGATGTTAAGTCCCATAGTGCTCAGAGCCGAGCCCCCTCCCCGTATTTCACATTTCGTTTCAACGTTTGTCATTAGGCAAAACGTGTAACATCGTTAACACAAAATTCAGTCATATATGATGAAGTGGTATTCCAAAGGCACATTTGTCAAAAGCAAGCTACAAATACCTCTGTATCTCTGTACGCTCACCCCATGTTTCTCCATTTCAAAGACAGTTCTCATGATGGGTTCCTTAACAAGTATATCCCAGATAAATATATTCCGCATCTTCTGTACATTTTTGTTCCTTACACAGTTTTTTTTTAATTTTATGAAATATAAAATTAATGTTACTTTTCAGTTTTTTTACATTTGGTGTACCTTTTTGTTTTCAGGTTGTGACCTTCAAAGATTTAATTGTGTTATATTTCAAACCGTTTGCATGTTACTGTTGTAAATTTATTGTATATATATGTACAGTAATGAGGAACCGCATCGCCGGCTGCGGTGGTCTCGCGGTTCTAGGCGCGCAGTCCGGAACCGTGCGACTGCTACGGTCGCAGGTTCGAATCCTGCCTCGGGTATGGATGTGTGTGATGTCCTTAGGTTAGTTAGGTTTAAGTAGTTCTAAGTTCTAGGGGACTAATGACCACAGCAGTTGAGTCCCATAGTGCTCAGAGCCATTTGAACCATTTTTTTGAGGAACCGCCGAATTGTTCGACTCAAAGAAGTACTGAATGCACTTTGATTTTGAGCACCAGGCACAACAAACAGTTGCGATACCACTTTATCGTATGTGGATCAAAATGGTATTAACGTTGCCATGCGTTTTGCTATTAGTCATGTGTTGAAATAAAAAAAACAAAATAGTGGGGAAGAGGGGATTTCGAAAAAAATTACCTTTTTCTACAACCTGAGTGCACCGTTATAACGACATTTAAAACCAGAGAACATTTATTAGAAGTCCTGTTATATCTGTTACCGTTTCAATGACATTCATTAGGAAACATTAACTTCAATTTTTTTCACGAGTGTGTTTCATCCTATTAACAGCGATATGGGCACCTATGAAAAAACAATATGTGTCTCTTATTTTACTCGGCGCTACAACATATTCAAAGCCGATCCAAATCTAAGAGTATGCCTATGGTAGGTTTATTTGTTAGACACATGTCTTCAAAATGGTTCAAATGGTTCTGAGCACTATGGGACTCAACTGCTGAGGTCATTAGTCCCCTAGAACTTAGAACTAGTTAAACCTAACTAACGTAATGACATCACAAACATCCATGCCCGAGGCAGGATTCGAACCTGCGACCGTAGCGGTCTCGCGGTACCAGGCTGCAGTGCCTTTAACCGCACGGCCATTTCGGCCGGCTACATGTTTTCCCAAGAGTATATAAATGCACTGAAGATAATGATGGGGATTTTCGAGGATTCCTTGTGAAATATATAACAGCTGTAATGTGCCGTGTGCGTCAATGTGAAGAGGCGAACGCGTTAAAAATACGTATTTTCCAATCGATGCTTTGCAAAACGCATTTTGTAAGGTTCACTAACTTTTATACATGTGGCCGCGTGTCAACCTGTTTTGAACTATACTGCTAATAAGTAACTGTGTGCGTTAAATATGTTCTACTTCAGAAGTCATTCGGAATAGTGCATATGTTCATATGAAGCGTATTGCTTCAAACAGTATCCATGAATACTGGCTTTTCCTCCTGGGCCCCCCTGTCTAGCTTCCACACGTGGCGCCGCCGTCGACACGGAAGCTATCTGGCCCTGGTCCCCTGCCCCCGCCGTCCGCTGCTCGCACGCCGGCCATCAGCTGCCCTCCGCCGCCGCCGCCGCCCCCGCCGCCACCCCCTGCTTGCCACCGCTGGTCACGTAGCGGCGGCAGCGCCGGGCGCCAGTTTGAGGTGGCAGGCGGCGTGACGCGCATGCCGAGCCCCACCCCCTGCCCCTACCCTACTTGTTGACACCGCTTCACAGAGCCGGCCAGCTCTCGGTGGCTTAGCCATCAGCGCCAGTAGACGCACTGCCCACGCGCAGCCTTTCGCCTCCTCGCTGGGCACTGGAGAGCTCCAGGGAAAACTTCGTCAGCAGAGCCAGCTATCAGTGCGCGATTCGGACCTCCCCCCCCCCCCCCCCCGTCGATTCCATTTCATTTCAGTAAATGATTACATTATTTCTCCCAAGGGAAACAACAGCTAATTGAAACACAGGGCATTAAAACCAGAATGCGACACTTTTTTAACCGGATTATATTAAATAGGGAAATTGTAACTCGACAGTACACAAGTTCATAAATTACAAACCCATATATTCATAAGCCTGTTCGGAAATGAGGCAATGAGTTCTGAACTTAATCCAAATAAAAATGCTTAGGACAATGCAATATAACTTCGAGAGAGTAGAAGTGCTCAGTATTCGCTAAATAAGGGAAAAGACAATAATTACGAGGGGTGCTGAGTGAGTAATATCACACATTTTTATTCTAAAAGCAGTATTCAAAAGCATCACATTATTCCAATTCTTCTGGCAACAACACCCCGTTTTCCAACCAAATCTCCGTTCAGTGCGACGGCCTGACGCCTCCTTACCAGGATGGCCTATATCTCAACATGCTACCACTCTAGTGGTCGACATGGGAGCTAACGTACTGCTGCATCAGAAAGCTCCCCGTCATCCACGTACTGCTTCACGCGGAGTGCATCCTTCATTGGACCAGACAGATGGAAGCCGGAATATGCGAGATACGGGTTGTAGGGTTAATGCTAAAGAAAAGTCCAGTGACGTTTTGTGAGCTCCTCTCAGGTGCGCAGACTCGTGTGAGGATTTGCGTTGTCATGGAGAAAGGGAAGTTGGTTTACATTTTTGTGACGACGAACCCACTGAAGGGTAGCACAATACGTTTCAGAGTTGATCGCTACACCATGAGCGAGGACCTGTCTTGTCTTGGGGTCTTCAGACTGATGACTGGTCTGATGTAGCTCTCCATGCTATCTATCGTGTGCAAGCCTCTTCATCTTCGAGCAACTACTGCAATCTACAACTTTCTGAATCTGCATACTGCATTCATCAGTTGGTCTAACTATGCGGCTTTTACCCCCAACACTTCCCTTCAATACTAAATTGGTGATGCCTTGATGTTTCAGAACGTGTCCTACCAAAAGATCCCATGTTCGAGTCAGGTGGTGCTACAGATTTCTTTGTTCTCAGTTCCATTCACTACCTCCTCATTAGCTACGTGATCTACCCCTCTAATCTTCAGCATTCTTCTGAAGCACCAGATTTCAAAAGCTTGTATTCTCTACCTGTTTAAACCGTTTATCGTCCACGTTTAACTTCCATGCATGGGTACACTCCATACAAATACTTTCAGAAGAGATACTTACATCTAATTTCTCTTCTTCAGAAATGCATTTTTTGCCATTGACAGTCTACATGTTACATCCTCTCTAACTCAGCCATTGTCAGTACTTTATTGCCCAAATAGCGAAACTCATCTATTAATACAGCTGCTTCTTTTTTCTCCATAAGCATCTTTAATTCTCCTGTAGACAGTATCTATCCTTCCCCTAAAGATATTTACTTCTAAATCCTAACATTGATCCTCTATAAATCCCTCCTTAGGTATTTTTCGATTTTTGTACTCAATTCACCTGCTTTATTTACTGCTTTCTTATATTTTCTCCTTTCATCAGTCAAACTCGTTATCTCTTGTGTTAGCCAAGGATTTCTGCGAAACCTCCTCTATTTTATCCTCTGCTGCCTTCACTATTTCATTTCTGAAAGCTATCAATTCTTCTTCTACCGTATTCCTTTTGACTGTTCTTGTCAATCGTTCCCTAATCCTCCGTCTGATACTTTCAGGAACCTCTGGTTCCTTCAGTTTATTCAGGTCCCATATCTTCTATTTCCTACATAGTTGCCACTTCCTCTACTTTAATATACAGTTCATAACCGATAAATTGTGGCCAGAGTCCACATCTTCCCCTTGAAATACCTTACTATTTAAAATCTGGTTCCGAAATCTCTGTCTTACTATTACATAATCAGTCTGAAATCTTCCGATGTCTCCAGGACTCTTCCACATACACAGACTTCTTTCACGATTCTTAATACAAGAATTAACGATTATTAAATTGTGCTCTGAGCAACATTCTACCAGGCGGCTTTCTGTCTCATTCCTTTCAAACAGCCAATATTAACCTACCATTTTTCCTTCTCTTCGTTTTCCTATTAAATTTTCGTCTCCTATAACTATCTGAATCATTTCTTTTTTATCATGATACATTTCTTCAGTCTCTTTATCACCTTCGGAGAAAGTTGGCTTATAAACTTGTACTGCCGTGGTGGGTGTGGGCTTCGTGTTCGTCTTGGTAACAATAATGCTTTCACTATGCTGTTCATAGTTGCTTACTCGCGTTCCTATTTTTATTACTCATTATTAAGCCTAATCCTGCATTATCCCTATCTCATTTTGTATTTATAATTCTGTATTCACTTGACCACAAGTTGTATCCTCCTCTCATCGAACTTCCTACAACATTTAATTTTAACCTAGCCATTTCAATTTTAAAATTTTCTTACCTAATTGTCCCCTTAAGGGATCTGACATTCCACACTCTGATCTGTAGAACGCATGTTCTTTCTGCTGATAGACATCTCCAGAGTAGTCCCCATCTGGAGATCCCAATGGGGGATTATTTTACCTCTGGAATTATTTTATCCAAGAGGATGCCATCATAATTTAAAATGGTTCAAATGTCTCTGAGCACTATGTGACTTAACATCTAAGGTCATCAGTCCCCTAGAACTGAGAACTACTTAAACCTAACCAACCTAAGGACATCACACACATCCACGCCCGAGGTAGGATTCGAACCTGCGACCGTAGCAGTCGCCTGGTTTTGGACTGAAGCACCTAGAATCGCTAGGCCACCGCTGCCGACCATCATCATACAGTAGAGCTACATGCCCTCAGGAAAAGTTGCAGCTGTAATTTCCCTTGCTTTCAGCCGTTCGCAATACCGTATCAGCCAAGCCGTTTCGATCGATGTTCTGTCAATCATCCATCCTGTTGCCTCTGTAACTACTTAAAAGGCTGCTGTCCACCTTCAGGAACCACACGTATGTCTGACTTCCCAACAGATACTTCTCCATTGTGGTTGTACCTACAGTATGGCTATCTCTATCGCAGAGGCACACAAGCCTGCCCACCGGTGGCAGGGTACGTGGTTCATGGAGGAAGGATATCAAACAGAATAACATCTTCAGAATTCCCAAAGACGGTCGTCATGACTGTACCAAATGACTGTGCGCATTTAAATATTTTTTTGCGGAGGACAGAAGGAGTGGCCCATTTCATGGATTGCTTCGGTTCGAAGTGATGAACCCATGTTTCCTCACCGGTGGCGATGTTCGACAAAAAATTGTGACCCTCACCCTTGTAACGCGCAAGCAATTTCACACAGATGGTCTCTCGTCGCTCTTCATGGTCGTTTGTTAGGCGGTGAGGAGCCCAGCAGGCGCATAGGTTTGAGCATCCCAACTGGTGGACGAGTGTGTCAACATCACTAACAGAGACGCCCAATTCATCAGTCAGGTGATTGGTTGTGATCCATCCATTACACTGGAGGAGTCACAGGTGCATGCAATCATCGAGAATGTCGGAGATCGGACATGTTTGCGCGACCCTGTTTCGATGATGACAGACAGCTCGCCCAACGACTCACTGCGCTTTGCTTCACTTCCAGGTCTCCGTAGACATTCCGCAAGTGTATATGAATATGTCCGATGTCCTGGTTCTCTGCGGTATTATTCCACGATGTCCCACAAGAAATTCCAGCTTTTCTCAACCGAAACTGGTCGAGAAAGGAAATGTCTTTTATTACTTATAGAGCGCCCCTCGTACGAAATCAATACTACCACCATTCCACTGTGGACTACTCTTTTGAGTAGCTAACTATTGAATGTAAAATAAAAAAAAACAGTCATCAGTGTCACCAATGTTTTGAAGGGGTTTCAGTTTCCAAAAAAAGTTAATACGTATAATGTAGACGTGTTTAGAGCATCTCCCATTGCAGGGTAAAGATCAGCAGAGGAATGTCACAGCATTTTCAAGTCAGAACAGATAAGGAGATGAATAATTTCCAAAACAATTTCATTCAGTTTTAGAAAAGGCAGACAGAGGAAACAGGTAATTATCTTATGCAGTGCCGCAACCAACAATTTCTTTATGGATACTAGTTGCAGTATCCAACGCTTAGTGAAAATCCAAAACGTGCGCTGGCGTAAATAAAAATACATGTAAAGAAGGACGGTTGCTGTATGTCTTAAAATAGTGTAATTCGCAGCCACAGATCAGATCAACCGATCATATTCACAAATTGTATTTCACAAACATTAAACCTAGCTTGATTAAGAGTGGGTAATAGTAACAGGGCAACAGGATATCTGGGCCATTTGTTAGTGTGGGCTGCACACATTTAGGAGCAACATTGCTTGACTTACAATCCTCTTTCCCTCTCCTTAACTTATTGGTGGACTAAGTGGTTTATGAACCACTGAGGGTTGATTTAGACCTGTCGTTCTGAGAAACAACCAACCCTTCCCCTCCAATTCCTCCTTTCCACCCCCATGGGAAGCCACTCGCTAGTATAAGGACGCTTTTGATATCAAATTAACTGATTAATTAATTGAATCTAAAAGTTAATTAATAATTCCTCCTCTGGGAAATCGCCCAGCGCTCCCCTCCCATCCCCGTCTCCCACTCACTTCCCCCATCTGGAAACTGGTGGGAAAAGTAGCCAGTCTGTGCTGGAGAGGAAGGATCTCATAGTACGAAATTGAAGTCAATATCAATTACATAGCCGACGATATAATGTTTATTTATATATTTCAATTTTCAGAGGTTGGATCTCTCCTTATGGTGGGAAAAGCTTACATCCAGCAATTACAGTTATCCTCAAATATAATTTGCATTAATAATATGTTATTTATTTTGTAAAGATGTTAGACATTATTAATACTGTTCGGTTTTAATGCTCGTGTGTGAAGTTGATGTTTCAAAAATTATTCTGATCTTTTATGTATTTACTTATGTCATAATTGCTGTAACACTGATGTATATGTTTATTTCTATTCTTTTGTAAAGCCCCTATTACTACAAATGTTATCTGTATTGTTATGTTCTTTAATGATGTATTTTGTACCTTTGTTATTGTATTCTTATGTTATAAAATTGTAATTGACACCAGTTCATCAAATTAAGTAACTTGTAAGTTACATTTCACTGCACACGTTTCTGTTGGTCATAGTATATGGACAATATGTGAGAAGTAGGGACTGATAGTGTTTGCACGTGTGTTAATGATTCAGCAAGGGACTGGATAACAGCATTGCTGGTTCTAAGGACAGTTCCAGAAACTTTGTGAGTGCACAAGTGGTGGTTTATGGACTTGCTATATTGTCCGCAAGACTCTTCGATGGTGATTGTGCACCTGCACATTTGCAACAGATGGCTTCTGGCCGTCTCTACAAGGACTACAATGGGTCTGCGTCTTTGCTGACTCACCAGTACCATTATTTCTACAAGGACTGCAGTGGGTCTGCGCCTCTGGTGGCCCACCAATACCGTAATCTCTACCAGGACTACAGTGGGTCTGCTCTGTGATGACCTACCAATACTCTTCAAAACTTCGATTGACTCTGCTGTGGGTTTGCTCTGTTGTGGCCCATTACTTGTCTACATGTCAAGAGTCAGCACTGTCTTTCCATTGGAAGGACAACACTACTTCTTCAAGACAGCATGGAAATCTACTACTTCTGTGTGCATTTTCTTTTACTGCTCAGACTTTGAGAAAAACACTGCTATTTTACTGTGATGAACGATCAGGACTGTCTTTATGGACTGTGAGAAAATTTTAGCTTTTGACCAACAGTGTATCAATAAGTGTGTGCATTTGATATCTTTGTTATTGTAATTATGAAAAATTTTATCCAATCATTATTGGCCACTGCCCAAAACAATTTGTAAATTTTTTTGTGGGGGCATGGGGGCTATGTAAGTAGGCTGTTTATGTTTTCTTATTGGCAACGTTACGTAGCGCTCTGTATGAAAATCACTGGCTGTGCTGTGTGCAGTCTGTGGCTAGTTTGCATTGTTGTCTGCCATTGTAGTGTTGGGCAGCGGCAGTTGGATGTTAACAGCGCGTAGCGTTGCGCAGTTGGAGGTGAGCCGCCAGCAGTGATGGATGTGGCGAGAGAGATGGCGGAGTTTTGAAATTTGTAAGACTGTCATGAACTGCTATATATAATATGACTATTAAGGTAAATACAGTGTTTGTTCTCTATTAAAGTCTTTCATTTGCTAACTATGCCTATCAGTAGTTAGTGCCTTCCTTAGTTTGAATCTTTTATTTAGCTGGCAGTAGTGGCGCTCGCTGTATTGCAGTAGTTCGAGTAACGAAGATTTTTGTGAGGTAAGTGATTTGTGAAACGTATAGGTTAATATTAGACAGGGCCATTCTTTTGTAGGGATTATTGAAAGTCAGATTGCGTTGCGCTAAAAAATATTGTATGTCAGTTAAAGCACAGTCTTGTACAATTCTTCAAAAAGGGGACGTTTCAAATTACATAGCCGACGAAATAATGTTTATTTATATATTTCAATTTTCAGAGGTTGGATCTCTCTTTTTGGTGGGAAAAGCTTACATCCAGCAATTACATGTCCTAATTAGGTAATTACACTGCTGCAGTTCGTAGGTGTTGTCTTGTTGGAAGAAATTCTCGTGTGTGCTCACTTAGGCATGCAGGGATCGACTGAGCTGGAGCACAATGTCACCACCAGAGAATGTCCCACCTATCGCAACCTCCCACCCCACACCTCTCAGAAAAAATTGGTGGGAAACATCACTGAACTGCAGGATTGGAAGGATTGCACTCCAGGAAATTCAATTACATTGCAAAGGATGTACTGTTTCTCTATAAAATTCAGTTTTCAGGCTTTGGATCTCTCTTTTATTTGGTGAGAAACCCTTATCAGTCTCTGCTGTTTCAGAAGGTGCAGGTCTTGTGAAATGCAACGAAAAAAAATAATTAAATACATAGGTTTTTCCGATCGTGCAAGCGTAACCGCCTTGAAACACTCACCACTCATAACTAAACTGTCACAGACCGAGATAAACATATCTCGCGAAAAAACGCTGACGATCACGTGGCTGACTGCTGGGCCAATCGCACTGCACTGCGCATGCCAACGGCCACGGACCGCTGCACCTGTGAGACAAGGTAATCCTCCGCAAACAAACCATCAGCAAATGGCACCCATTTGAAATTTGATACCAGACTGACTTCCAGCCTTTCTCTCTATCTCAAGTAGTTGTTTCCTGTCTGTGTGAACCAGTGTATTCTATCACACACAGACCAAGATGCCCCCCACTACTTCAACTTTCCACACCCCTCCACTGTCCTCCTCGTCATTCATGCAGACGTTGTAGTCGGTACATTTCTTTGTTCTCATGTTTACACTTCTATGGGAACCTATAGCAGATGGAACAAAGACATTTGAGAAGAAGTAGGTAGCATCTGCCGAGTGCCACACTAACCTCCCTTCGCCCTGAACAAAGTAATGGGTACCTGGAAACCAACAGCTGTGGATGTCTTGGAAATATTATTTCACTCTGTCAGATTGATTGACCAGATTAATTAAACCGATACCCTTTGTGTGCTGCCAGGTTCTCCTTACGTCATATCGGTGGATAATATATCTGGTATACTTGGCAGAATTCAATCCCACTAGTTCTTGGTTTCCAATCCCTTTTCTTCCCCCTACCGAATCTTTTACACTAGCCTCCTATTGGTGGATACTGGCACAATTAGGTCATTTGGGTGGAAGTGCATTACATTGGAAGTAGCTGAAATTTTCAAATTACAGCTCAGTTGCATGCTATGTCCTCGAACAACTTGCAGGAGGATCTGGATAGATGCATTTATTTACTAGCACTATCGAAAACAATAAATTAGTCAATCGAATATTTGACGTTGCACTTGGGTTTCTGAAGCACTATAGAATTCCTTAGTTGGTTCTGTTTGCAACATTAGGGAGCAAAAGGAAGGTTACCTACTTCGTGTCAGGATAGGGACAACAACAAACACCACTGCAAGACCGAGGGCATTTTGATGTATTGAGAACCACTAAACATGACAGCCGGCCAGGGTGGCCTAGCGGTTCTAGGCGCTTCAGTCTAGAACCGCGCGACCGCTACGGTCGCAGGTTCGAATCCTGCCTCGGGCATGGATGTGTGTGCTGTCCTTAAGTTAGTTAGGTTTAAGTAGTTGTAAGTTATAGGAGACTGATGACATCAGATGTCAAGTCCTATAGTGCTCAGAGCCATTGAACCATCAAACATGACACATTTAAACCACAGTCCATAGAAGTAGTTGTCATGGCTAGATGTGAGAAATCGCTGAAACTCTCACACATACCGCTCGCGCTCATGTCTTGATGTCTACACGCAGTGCCCCAGGCCATATGCGGCACGCTGCTAGTTGCCGCCGTGGATCCCAGCGATCGAATCTGATCTGCAGCCGGGCTCGGGACATCCAAGAGGACCTGCTGTTCATGGAAGGTGTACAGGATTACCTTAGTGGTTGGAATTCTGATCTCATCAGTACGTCCAGCGTCAATACACGCAATATTGAATCTTCTCAAATGTCCATAAAAAAGTCAGAGATCAAGCACAACACAGACCGTCATGAAGGCTAACCAACACATATTGAGAATTAGTTCACAATTCACCGGAACTGAGGGCGCCGCGAAGACAGCCGCCAGGACTTGTGCCCGCAGCTGCTGCCAAGAACCGACTAGCTGACAAGGCGTAAATTTTATTTATACCCGCCGCTAGCGACAGTGTTATGCCACAAATGTCAATTCACTACGGCCAATGTGTACACCCAAAACGCACCCAGCATGCCAAACAGTGTCATCCAACGAAACCAGTCATATATTTATCACTGCAATTGCATTTAAATATTATTGCATCCCGAATCTGGTGACATTCGACACTGAGCGATGTATCATAAATATCTCGGCTGTATCTGGGGCGAATATCACTTTGAAATATCAATATCTATATCCTCATTACGTCTATACATACTTTTCCACGTAAAATCTTACGGCTGTCGACGTGTTGAAATCGTAATTTTTCCACGTAAAATCCATACCTCCTTTGCGGTGGATATATTTTCTTTGCACATATTGGAACACTGACCACAGTAACATTCCACCATAACACATATTTTATAAACCTGTGGATCACAGCGATCTATTACACATCCCCTACTAACTACAACACTTCGCCAATAACTGAATGCTGGTAACACTAAGCATTATTTAGCGAAAATTTGTTTTTCATGTTAATGGTACCAGTTTGTCTTAAGAAGAGAGCCGTAATCGTATTATAAGCCATCAGCTACACCAGCTATTAAAAACACAATCGCGACGACCATGCTACTGTCACTCTGCATAAAGAGCGGTCTTGGTTCTACAGACATACACAAGTAGTACGAACGATATCCATGTTAAAACTATACAAGCTTTATAAATCCAGGTATGGTCTTACTTCCGACTGAAGTGGCGATGCACACAAGTATCACGATATCGAATACAGACGATGGTCTCAGGATGCGTACTAACCTACCGAAAGTGCGGTTGCACGTCGCCAATAGTGTAAGCTCTTAATAAATTCACCCTTCTTACCGAAATTAGAGAGTGATTCGGGTAAATAATGTGGTATTAAGCCGGTATTTGCAACTCTTCATGCTGCTGCTAGATATTGTCCACGCTAACAGAAAATAATTGTAACGCCCTCTATCTCGATACCATGTGGACAACATAAAGGAGGTTCTGCGATATATTCATGGCCAAACGAAGCCTTCTCCTGCAACAAGAGGTAGCAGAAAACACCGTAAGAGTAGTTATGGTGGTGTTCCTTATGGAGAAAATTAGGAAGACTTGACATGATATGCTACTGCATTGCGTTGCGTTCAAGAGCATGGGCTCCTTAGCAGATAGGTTCAAAAAAAGTAACTCGCTTCAGGATGTGAAAGTGCCACGAATATGATTCACCGGTCGCTGTAATCATTAAAAGATGTCTCCACAGGATCTAAAGGAGTGTGTGGTTGAATGGAAATACTTGATTCCAAATCATAGACAGACTTCAATCTAGCATTGCATTTCTTAAGTAATTCCTCGCAGAGCATACCATCTACAGGTACTGCAGTCTGTAGGGGATCTGATTTCCAGATCTGTAGTGAATTCTATTAATGTGACAGAAACATTCCTGACACATTAACTCATCTCACACCGCTTATCCACGGAATGTAGAAGGTGGTAGATACAGCACTATCTGATTTCCTCTTGGTTTCAACTTGAATTTGACCGATCACATGTACAAAGCCGCTCGGAGAGCAGGTCGGAGATTGAGGACCAGTTACAAGATGCAGAGAGACTGTCTAAAACCACACTGGAGTGTTGATGTGTGGGCTCCTTAGCAGATAGGTTCAAAAAAAGTAACTCGCTTCAGGATGTGAAAGTGCCACGAATATGATTCACCGGTCGCTGTAATCATTAAAAGATGTCTCCACAGGATCTAAAGGAGTGTGTGGTTGAATGGAAATACTTGATTCCAAATCATAGACAGACTTCAATCTAGCATTGCATTTCTTAAGTAATTCCTCGCAGAGCATACCATCTACTATATGTGATTATTCTCAATCAACCGTAATCCTCCCTCGCCTATAATCCAATGGATATATTGCAGAACCTGTGTTACTCTGTCCACATGATATCGAGACATAATGCGTAAATACTGTTCGTTAGTAGAGGAAACATCTAGCAGCAGCATGAGGGACTTGTAAATATCGACTTAATACTACATTCCCCAGCCTACGCACTATCTAAATTCGATGAGAAGTGTGATTTTATTACTAGCTTTAATGGCTGATGACATGTGCCTGGACTTTCAGTCTGAAAATACGCATGCCATGATCACTGTCTATATTCAATGTCATGGTATTTGTGTGGAAGACTGTTTCATTCAGAAGCAAAGCCATAACTAGATTTATATGGACATATAATTTTTAACATCGATTTCGTTAGAGCTACATGTGGGTACCTGTACAACCAAGACCACGTTTATGCAACGGTAGGATATCAAAATTTAAGTGAGTTACAATCGGCACATGAATGATAGCACACAGAAGTTCCGAGGTAGCGTTGAAGTAGGGATTTTCCCATACAGCAATTTTACAAGTGTACCATATCACGAAGCAGTAAAACATCACATGTCTGACAACCCTGTCTTACAAATTTGTGGACAGCACTGCAGGTTTCATGGTGTCAGTTCCCTCCAGAACTGCTTCAGACATTAGTCGATTTCGTGCCATGTCATATTGCTGCACTTCTGTATGCTTGTGGGGGGGGGGGAGGGGGTCTACACGATATTAGGCAGGTGTACCAGTTTCTTTGGCTCTTCAGTGCACTTAAGTAAGACATGTATCTGTCACATGTAAGATTTTACTGACAAATAAAGAGATCCAACCCCTGAAAATTAAATTTTGTAAATAACCAGTATATTCTCTGTTATGTAATAGCCATTGGTTTCAATTTTGTATCGTGAGATCCTTCTTCTCCAGTACAGACTGAGTCCTTTTCTCACCAATTCTGGATGGGGTACGGAGGGGATTGGAGAATATGCGATTTCCCAGGAGAGAAGGAATAATTAATTATTTTCTGTAATTAATTAGTCAATTAATTGATACTGAAGGTATGGCTGCGTCAGTGAGGGGATTTCCCGGATTGGTGGGGGTGGAGGAGGGGGTAAGGCATTGGGGGGCTTGTCAGAAGGAGGGATTATCCCCAGGGGATCATAAATCACCTGTCCGGATTTTATAAGCAACTTAGCCAAACAACAGGTTAAGAGGAGGGTGAGGGGATCATAAATAAATTATGTTTCTCCCTGAGTTTATGCTTGGCTCTGAATGTATGCAGCCCACACTATCAATGTTGTCCACAGACCCTGTTGCCCTACTACTGGTAATGACGCAATAAACGGACTTCTGTATGCGGAAGATATTGCTGTAAGAAGTGACAGCAAACAGCCCAGTTACAAATAAATGATGAGTAAACTAAGTACATGCTCTTAAGCAAGGCACCTAATTATCGTACCCCAGTGACAGTTGCCGAATTCACCCTTCAAAGAATAAAAATTATTTAAAGGTTTAGGAAACATTTTAACGAACAGTACAGACTGGAAACTGAGATTAAGGCAAGGATGGCAATGTCAATTAGAGCAAATTTTTGCTTACAGGATTTGCTGTGGAATAGAGAAATTTCTAGAACTTTTAAAACGAGGTTATACGGGAGTTTAATTATTCTGGTAACCCTATCTTAATCTGACATATTTACGTTAAGGAAACTAGATGAACAAAAACTGCTAGTCGTTAAAGAGAAGGATATTTAGGTAAAAATTGGTTCCAGGAGGTATCCCCAGTCACAGGACTGGAGATATTAAAATACCAGGAGATATTGCACCTGTACCCACAAGTTTATACTGTCCAAAGGATGTAGAAAAGGTGGGTTATCTGTGCTGGACACCTAATTAAGATGGAAAACGAAAGACTACAGCGATTAGCATTCTCATGATCCGTGGAGAGCAGAAGGGAGACGAAGGCCACGGACAGAATGGAGGAATGATACGAACAGGAATGTGGAGGTGATGGGTCTGAGAAAAGGAGAATTATTTACGAAGGCCAGGAACTGAAGTGATTGGTGGAGGAATTTAGAGAAGGATAGTTCTACAATTTGAAAAGTAATTACTGTGACACAGGCAACATGTACACGACATTGCAACCTAATGCTTTATGGTATAGCTTTAAGACCATCTAACCTCACCAAAGATGTTAACATAACTTTGTGAGATTACAGTAAAACTATTTTAGAACTAAAATGATAAACTAACGCAGTATTAATGGAATCCCGTCCCTTCACAGACACGGTAAATACGAATGCAATAACGATTTTCAATAAAATTTAATGTTTCGTAAATGACATTTCTCTTCCTCCCTCCATTACCCAAACCCTACAGTCCGTTACCAAGCCATTACCCGTCTCACACTTTTCTTTTAATTTTATTTGAAATTTTCTGAAAAAAAATGAAGCAGAGAATCCAACAGCTTTATTCGGCAAAACTGGGCAAGGCGGAGATGATGGCTCCTACTGGTCAACTACATAATATCTGCTCATGATTGTCCGCCATGTAAGTTGGAATAGGCCTGTGCGCTTGCACTATCTTACAAAGTAAGCCCTTGACGAAAACTTTCACGCTTTGTAATCTTGGCAATTGTGCACATGTATAAAGTAGATTCAACAGTCTATTTGCCATGCAGGTAACAAGAGGCATCCGTTCTCTTACGACTGGTATCGATTAAAAGATAAGGCTCATTATTTAGGTCACTGTATTATGGAACTTTTTTTACATTGCCATAATAGATTAACTGTGTTACTTAAACTACTATCAGTATGTCATATAATCTTAAGGCAGCTACAATCATTGTGTTACCTTAGCTTTACGTTATATTAGCGTTATGCATCCACAACAAGTAGGTTAAAATTTCAGTGTGTTATATTAACATCACATATACGTTACAATTTCAGATTATGTATCATCAACGTCCATAACTATTACGTTACACTCACACTTCTGTAATACATCTACAACCTGTAAGCTATTTTACTTCTATCTACAGTCAGTACTGTACAGCTCAGTCAATTTAAAATGACGTACAGTCACCCATACAGCTGCTAGCTAGTCCTGTCTTCTTGAAAATGAACCGTCATTTCAGCGCTCACTTCATCATCCAGGATGAAGGGTTTATTGACCTTCGCTGACAATTCCAGTTTTCATGGTGTTACAGTGGGAACTTCGACCGAATTGTGTACTGAACAGTTGATTTATCTGTCTCAGTTATCAGCAATGCTTAATTCGTTAGTTATAAATGTTTCACAACTTCCGGTATACGCATTACGCGTTATGTTTTACTTTCGAGAGCATGCATTTTTTCACTCAGTCCAATGAATTCTGTATTTATGTTCACCGATCCTTCATCTTTCATTAAACCAACTTTCGTTTTGTTGTAAATGGTATTAATGGGATAACACGAGATATCGAACGACCTATGCAGAACGCTTTCAGTAAAATCATAAATATTTGAGGTAGTTATGTGATATATCCATGTGTGTGCAATGCAGTTTAAAACTTTTTGCCTCATTGCTCTTAAAAATTTACCTGTGATGGATACCTACAAGAAGCTTTTAACGGATGTGTAAAATATCCATTCTTATAGTTAAGAATTGTCAAAATTTATGTCAAGTCTGCGTCATTCAATAGCAACTAAATTATCCTTAAATATAATACTGAGCTAGAAACTGGGTTAGTAATCGGAGCAACAGCTCCTAACCTACTTTCCAATTACAATTTACTACATAATTCATTTATTGCACGTTGTCGTTTTCCCAAAAGCTGTGTCTCTGGGAAGTTCCATAAGTTCTTTTGTAAACTGTCTCTCGCATTTATAAGTTTCTAAGTGTTACTACCGATATATGTTTTCATGCTGGGAGCTGTACTGAACATTAGCACACAGAGAAATTTTATTATAATAAGACAACTTTTCAGACCTGCTTTACATTTCTATATTGAATCATATAGCTTTCGTAAACGTAGGCTTTCCCGGTCGTCGTCACAGTCAATTAAATTCTTTTGGGTTTGAGGCCGATTTCTCATCTATAAAATTTCGACGTTTCGGCGACTGTTGGAATGCGCCTTCCTCATGTTGTATCGACAATTACTGAATGAGCACTAGTTTGGTTACTTATATCCTATGGACTAGTGCTGTCATTGGGTGTGAGGGTAAGGAGGAAGGGTATTAGGAGTTCATGAACTCGTAATACCCTGAGGAAGGCAACAGTCGCCGAAATGTCGGAATTTTATAGATGACAATGCGGCCTCAAACCCAGAGGAATTTTATTGA
Source organism: Schistocerca nitens (assembly GCF_023898315.1). Taxonomy (NCBI): domain Eukaryota; kingdom Metazoa; phylum Arthropoda; class Insecta; order Orthoptera; family Acrididae; genus Schistocerca; species Schistocerca nitens. Next base: position 422,684,780 of record NC_064615.1, read on the forward strand.
CCATATAGCTTTTATTTATCGTATAACGTGAAAATTCGCTTCTTTGGAACTCATGCTTTGTTGCTTTTACCTTATGGCAGCATTTTCTCTGGGAAACTGCCTGGCACTGCAAAGAGTGCGATGCCCTCTGTGGTATTTATTCCAACTCATTTATCTCCCTGATACCTTCAGTATTACAAATGTCACAACTTATAACAGTCCATTTCTGAATCCATTTTTCCCTGGCTATCCAATTACTAGCATCCTACTCTCTCCAGCTTACTTTCACATGGTTTAACAGAATAAATGTGCCTGCTCAAGAGTTACATACATACCACATGCAATAGAATTTACCTCATTAAGCTAAATTTGACTGCTTACAGCTTCAGCTATCACAAGATTAACACTTTTTTCTCCACATAAACCTTCCTTACTTCCTAAATTAGGCACCCTTTTTGTGCATTACCATTTCGACCACAACACACGAATCACTATCTGTTCATTCTAAACTTCCATCTCTACACTGGAGTAAACACATTTTGTGCTTTACTACCTACAAAAACACCAGCTTCAGGCCCTGCTACCTGTACTCAATAACCATTGGCTTCCGCTGAAGCTCTCTCTAGCTTACTTCCATCAATATTGTTACTGTTGCAAATGGTTCAAATGGCTCTGAGCACTATGGGACTTAACATCTGTGGTCATCAGTCCCCTAGAACTTAGAACTACTTAAACCTAACTAACCTAAGGATATCACACACATCCATGCCCGAGGCAGGATTCGAACCTGCGACCGTAGCGGTCTAATGTTGCACATTATTAACCTTCTGTCACTGCGGTACACATCTATTTTATACCAAACTCCAGAGTTGATTCAAATTTATCATCCAGAATGGATACCAGAACCTTATTTCTTCCAAATAAAGTTTCGTACAGAACATTGAACTGTCAGCATATAAAATTACGCTACAACAAAAATTATTTGTTGCCCTACTTTGCACGAAATGGCAGGTGCTTCGAGTGTATAACTGTCCCAAAGACTCATTTTCTGAATCCACAGACGTTGCGGTCACTTTAAATAGGACAGAACCCCAATAGAAAAGAGTATAACAAAAATTGAAGAGTAGAATGGGAATAGAACAAAGATACGAAAGGATTGAACCAGAAAATAAGAACGGATGCACCAAGCTAGGGAACGAACCACTCCTCAGGTGGTGTGCTTACCAAAGTCAGCAAACACTCTACCTCATTTTACTCCTACTGATTCTATAAATATCTCTTACAACCAGCTACTCTTCTGGGCGAACCCCCATTTTCGCAGTGCCATATTCATTACACTCTGTCACATAGCCCCCTTTTCTGCAGTAACTAATAGGGAAACTGTCACTCTCCTCACTATTACTGACTTCAAATTCATATAGCAAAAAGTGTACAACTTCCCTTCTGCTGCACCATAAATAAATGCAGGCATGGGTTCGGGGAATTATTTTCAATCTCGCGCAGCTGTGGCTGGTAGATAGTAGTTAAGGAACCGATTGGCACATTGGACGGCAGGCGCTGGCAATGTTGATATTCTGCAAACGATCCTGCGAGGCAGGTTTACAACACCGCTCGCAGACTAGAAGGCACGGCCCGGTTGGCACTATATGCAAATGTGAAATAATCGGGGCCAGACAGCAGCAATGAGCTGTGAATAACACATACTTTTTAGTACAACGGTGCCTGCTGACCTGTATGTATGGCCCGAAGCAGGCTAAGGAAAGCTGCCGTAATTATCAACGAAGACTCTACTTGTCCCCTACAGAGGAACTACGGGAGAGGGCGGAGGGTGAAAGCAGACAGTGGCGCCGCCTTTCTGTCCGTATCTAGAATCGGAGATAATGATGATTGTTTAAACTGCAGGCCAACCACGACCACCTTTTGGTGATGTATGTTGGCGGCCAGCCAGCCCGCTGAGGCTACTTCCAACCTCCGCTGCACGGACGCGTCACTGCTGCGGCGGAGCGCGTCGCACCTGGAGCTAAACCGGGGGTAGGAGCGAGAGGAATACTGCCCTCCGCTCTCTGGGTGGCATCGTCCGCTTCAGTCTGGAACCGCGCGACCGTTACCGTCGCAGGTTCGAATCCTGCCTCGGGCATGGATGTGTGTGATGTCCTTAGGTTAGGTAGGTTTAAGTAGTTCTAAGTTCTAGTGGACTGATGACCTCAGATGATAAGTCCCATAGTGCTCAGAGCCATTTGAAGCATTTTTTTGGCATCGTCCGGTGGACTGCAAGCTGCCGTCCACAGGGGATGGACAGGGGCGCAAACTCACGGCCTTTCGGATGTTCAGCTGTCTGCAGGCACTGGACGAGCGGCCCTGTGCGGATGGCCGGATCTGGCTCTGAGCACTATGGGACTTAACATCTATGGTCATCAGTCCCCTAGAACTTAGAACTACTTAAACCTAACTAACCAAAGGACGTCACACAACACCCAGTCATCACGAGGCAGAGAAAATCCCTGACCCCACCGGGAATCGAACCCGGGAACCCGGGCGTGTGGCCTGATCTGCTAAGGCTCACTACATCGACGGCGGTCGGCTGCTTCCCTTCGGCGCTCTGCATGGGATCCCCGAGTCGCGCTTCAGGGAGCTGTCAGCCGTGTTACGAGCCAAGGAGCACAGCTAACGCACACAGCGCCCACTTACCCATGGTGTGAATGTGAGCGCTACGTCCGCAAGACGAGGCGACCGGACACCGACGCTACAGATTACGGCATTGGCGTTCTCCACTGCCGAGTTCAGCAGAAGGCCCGTTGTGTATCTTCTATGTAATAAAGTCGGTGTCACGCTTGGCTGTGTTTCTCTGCACGCCGCGGCGTGAGTCATCCCTCTCTTTCAAACCAGACCTACATATTACGACCTCTGAGCTCGAGTGGGTTGTAACACTTCCCTGAATGGTCTATGCTTGTCTCTACTTCTTCCACTTGATTAGACGCTATTTTTACAGATTTTAAACAATTTTCACTTTTTTCATTGATTTTACTATTCAAAATTGTATACTTACTTTCACATGCAGCTGTTTTGTGCTCAATTTTCTGAACATGTACCTGTATCTGACCCACTCTTTACATGCTTCCAGTAGCTAACGTTTGTATGGTCCCAGTTAATTCATTTATTTGACTATCTGAGGACTTTTTTACAGCTTTCCTCACCTTGAGAATCCTTAATTTCGACCTTTCCATCAAATGCCTTCAATTGTTTATGCCACATTTCGTTTAGATTAGAGTCTGGTTTCTGACTTAATATCAGTTTTAACTTTGTGCTGTTAAGCTCACCAGCTGAATAATTAATAATAGCACTGGACTGCTGATCAGTTTTCCTATTAATATTTTTATTTGCTACGTTGTTGCTAAGCATTAATCCTGCTAACATATCCTTTACATTTTCCCATTCAGTTTGCTTTACTTGCAACATATCAAATTTGGCATCTGCCTATCTTGTCCCTTGTTCATTTAAGCCATTCTGGCTCATGTCAAATAAATCAGCATCACAAAAACCACTAAGTCTATTATTAAAAGAGCTGGTACCTTCTCCACTAGTTACATGTGTTAAAACATTTTGTCCCTGTTTCTCTCTGACAGCTGGAGGTAAAAAAATGGTTCAAATGGCTCTGAGCACTATGGGACTCAACTGCTGTGGTCATCAGTTCCCTAGAACTTAGAACTACTTAAACCTAACTAACCTAAGGACATCACACACATCCATGCCCGAGGAAGGATTCGAACCTGCGACCGTAGCAGTCGCACGGTTCCGGACTGCGCGCCTAGAACCGCGAGACCACCGCGACCGGCAGCTGGAGGTAACTGTTGTAAATTGGGAACTGAAGCATCATTAATTTCTAGTTCACCCACATTTCTGCACGCTGTAACGCCTGCCTGCCTGGCACTTCCATCAGACTGAATCATAACCTCTTCCTTCACAACTGCAGAATCGTCATTCCCTTCCTTTTAAAAAGTCTTTTGATACAAGCAAACAGTAGCTCAACTAAACCTAACTTGCCCCCATTTGTCGACTTTAGGCTCAGTTCGTGGTCTCCCGTCGACGGCCAACTCCGTCAGCGCAGTTGCCGCTGCGTCCGTCATTCCCCCCCCCCCCCCCCCTAAATCCACCCTGCTTCGTCTGTCGTATCTGGGATGTCCTCTTTCTTTCCATGGTGGAATTACAGTTCTCACTGCATTGTCCTGCTTTTCCACTATGTTACACACTTTTCTATCCCGTTTTTTGCTCACTGTTCAACAGTTTTCATTTTCACATTTAGTCTCGACTGCAGTTCTCTCCTCTACAGCTATTAATATTTCTCGATCCGTGCTGCACCATATACGGCGCTTCGGTGCATTGCGAAGATCCTCTCACCTTGTGGTTAACTTCTTCTCACATGCACACCTCCTTGCAGTTACTGAAATGCAGTCCTCAGCCTCAAAATGGTATAAAAAACAGCTGTACACATTGTAACTACAAATCGTATGAAAATTGCTTTGTCGGTGGTTGGAAAAGTTATAGGAAAGTGTTCATGTGCGTAAAATTTAACTCTATTATGATAACATTGCATACACCAGTCACTGCCAAGACTTATTATAAACTGTACAAAGTGTGAAAGTTCGCGCGAACACCTCATTCATAACTGTAGCCAATTTATGGTAATGTTTCACCGCGGACTGTTTCCTTTAGAATTGCTTGTTAAAATGTTGCTAATATTAGCCTAAAGGAACAAAATGTTGAAGCTGGCGAGTGAGCAATATGCCACGCGGGATGTGTAGTAAACATCACCAAACATTCCGAATTTGACTCCGTACTTTTAATCGAACTCCTTCCCACACTATACGGCACTTTCCAAGCGTTTTAGTACCGAGATATCACAATATAATTAATTTCCAGTGGAGCAGGTATCAATAGGTCTGATCACTATGAAATCCATGCCACGACTCTACTGCTGTCTCTATACAAAAGGAGCTTCTAGTTTCCAAAATATGCGCGAATATGCTAATTTACGACTGGAAGAGAAACATCACAGCCAGTCGGAGAGTAATATCAAGCCCGCTAAATCCAGTGCGTAAATACAGCACCAATCAAAATTAATCACCGAATTAGAACAGTAACTTAACGCAAATAAATTTAGATAACGCATAAAAATCAAATTAATTCCCTCTTACCAAAACGAATTTTCTGAAATCGTTATCTTTTTTCCCCAGTACCATAACCTGACGACATGGGTGCGAATAACTAATGCACACGTCATTCGCGAAAATTACTCAGGTGACCAATTACTTCAACTTATGGTATAAAAGTTACTTACTTACTTATACTGGCCACAAAAACCACAGCCGGTCCGTGGCCTCACTCAGTCCAGCCTTCCACGCTTTCCTGTCATCTGCATCTTCATCTCCCAGACCCATTATCTGCGTGTCTCCCACGGTATTATCCTTCCATATCATTCTCGGCCGTCCCTGTGGTCTCTTTCCTTCAGCTTCTCCATCCATTACAGCCTTTATTTCCGTGTTCTCCCCTCTCCTCCTCACATGTTCGTAACCATCTTAGTCTCTTTATTTTCACACTCGCTACGACGTCAGTATAATTGTCTTAGTTCTCTCTTTTCCCTTGTTCTCCACTGTTCATTTTCTTTCACTGGTCCATATATTCATCTCAGTACTTCATTTTCAAAAGTGATGAGTTTTTTCTCAGTTTTCTTTGTCAGGGTCCATGTTTCACTTGCATAGCACGTTATTGGCTTGATGATGGTTTGATATATTCTTATTTTTGCCTGCCTAGATAGTAACTTCGATCTTATGATGTTGTGCATAGCACCTAGGTATCTTCCCCTAGCTTGAGTTCTTGTTACTATCTCTAGATCTATAAGGTTTTGCTTGTTGATGTTGACAGCGAGGAAGGTGAATGTGTCTGTCTTCTACATTGTTAGATTTCCGATTTTCAGATGGTTTGGTTCTAAATGAGCTCTTCTTCCTGCTACCATGGACTTTGTTTTCCTCTCATTTATTCTTAGACCTACCTTCTTTGTTTCTTCCATTAGCACAGTCCCCACTTTCTCCAGGTCTTCCATATTCTTTCCTATCAGTACAATATCATCCGCAAAAGCCGGGACATTTATCTTATTTCCTATGATGACTCCTACTGCACTTTCACATGTTACTCTCCTCAGGGTGTTGTTGAGGGACAAATTGAACAGATTTGGTGACATAATATCTCCCTCTCTCCCTCATGTTTTTACTTCAAATGCGTCTGAGAACTCCTCCTGTACTTTCGCTCTGTACTTTGATTCCATGACACATGTTTTAGTTAACTTTATAAGTTTTTCAGGTATCCCACACTCTACCATTATCCTCTAAATTTCCTCTCTTACTATTCTGTCATATGCTTTGTTGAAATGCATAAACTGGCGAAAGGTATCATGATTGTGCTACCAGTTGTTATGTAATATTTGTCTTAGTGTAAATATTTGGTCGATTGCTGATTTACTTTTTCTGAGCCCTTTTCACATTCCCACCTTCTTTCACTGTCATAACGAAACACAATAATAGTAGTAATTGGTAAAAAAAACTAGAAAATTAAATAAACAAAGCCTGAAATAAAATTAAGAATATTTTCACTGCAGCTCAAACAGTGTTCGTCTTATGGTGACCTTTATCATATCCCACAGAAATTACTTGCGCTCGAGTCATCTGACGACCTCTTACTGCAAGTCTGTTTACATACCTCCTATCTCAGTAGGGACGATTTAGAGATGCTACGCCTCAACGTCATCATCCGCAGCTGATGTCACTTCTCCGACATTGTGCAGCCAGCCGACAAATGTTAGGAATCGATGCTCACCCCCATAAATTTGTGTCGCTCAGATGTCAAACTTATTACGGACAAGTTTTTCTAAGGATTTTTTTATCGAACAAGAAAAAGAAATGTGTATATTAACTTTTCTTCCCGCTGTTTAAAATTGGATTGACTACTCACAACGAATCAATTGTACCGTAGTCATTCACATTGTAGTAGTCCTTTTCTAAAAATCTATGTTATGTGTAAAACATTTGTAGAAAGATTACGGCCGTAGATTCAATGTTTATATTTCTATTACCTGTATAATAAAAGGAGGCGCAACCTTCAAATTTTCTGAGACCGATAGGAAAAGACTGGTTGTTCCTACTTGTATTTTAGTTTTCAGTTTTTGACATGTAAGCATCGTGGGCTAAAAATGCAGTGATTTCACGAGATACTAGCTTACCCTGAGTTATGAACGTGGTGTTTCATTATAAATCCTCCAGTCCACATGTTTGTTTCATTATTCACTGTGTCATGAGTCTCAATTTTACGCATTTCTGGCAGGGAAGACGCAACACTTTGATTTGCTACCTTTCTGCCACTGGTGTGATTTTATTGCTAATATACGACATCCATTCTTAATCATTATGTGTGTGGAACATGCAGTCATTGAGACAAGACGACCAAGTTCTTCAAATCAATCATACAGCTACAGTCACTACCAAACGGCGATTTGCAAATTCTATGCAAAATAATTCAATCGGTCCACATCCTCGCTGCGTCACTCTCAACATCAGTCTGGGACCACAGTCTTTATTCTGGTAGCGAAATTCTAATATATTTGAGTTTGCTGAGGTGAAAGCTTAACTTACACAAAATATTCGTAATAAGTTTTAGTTTTCAGCAAAGCATCCCATGTTAAACGAAGTGAAACCAGATAATGGGCTAGATCCAGTTAGTAAATTTTGAGATAGAGTGAGCTAAAATATTCAAAGGTTTCCTCTAATAGTTAGACAACTATTGTCAAATAAATGCCGGTAAAATCTCCTATTGTCTTACATTCAAGTAAACACCAAACCTTGCACGCTCCTCAGTATTCATATTTCTTTATTGTGATGTCACCAGCCAACGTGTTGTTGACGGCTTCCGTTTGTGACAAATCTTCGTCCAACAAATCGAATTTGTCAGTTACATAGTCATGTGGAAACATGTCCCTTTTATTAATCGTATTAAACTGCGCTCTGTTGGGGACAATTTTTTTGTGATTGTCAAATCATCTCATTGCAAATATTGAAAGTTACCTCTATGACTTAAAAGAGGGGAGACTGGGGAGGACTAAGTACCCTCACAGAGTGAGTCAAATGAAAGTAAACTATTACTAAGAAATAAGTGGGGATGGACTAAATAAACTGCAAGCTGCTGCTACTGATTCTATTAATGATTTAATTCAGGGGTTGTAGACGCCCGAGCGTCAGTGATTAACACAAAAATATATCAATGTTCCTATGGCCTGTAGGATGATCAGCAGCTATCTGATTTAAAATGGGATTTGCGTAAATGAGCTGTCATGAGAAGCAGTGTTCCTTGGTACCTAATAGATATTCAAGTGACATGGGATTAACTGATTATTGAAATAATATACAGAGAAATCCGATTACTAAGTAATTGTCTTTCCATGATGTACACAACGAAAAAAGCTAAAAAAACTGAATATGGCGAACTTCTTCGTTTAAAAATAACAAGAAATACATGAATTATTAAATCGTCTGAATTAGAAGTAATGGACAGTTGGTGATCACCCAAGGTATCGGGAAAAACGGTGTAAAAAAGGCGTTACCTCCACAGATCGCAAATGACTCGACTTTAAATGGTGTGGCAGAAGTTATTGCGTTAACCATGGTATTAAGGAGAGGTTAGACATGAAGCATAAGTAATAGGTGCACTGAGAAAGTTGACGAGCAAGTCAATGGTAACTCAAGATTCCGGAATCGCGAAAGAATGGATATAAAAATTAAAGCATCATGACTTAGTCTGCGACAGAACCCTAACTTGATTATAAGGTTCCTAAAGTTGACACATTGCGAAGCATAATTGCAGCGAGAATATTTACAATTCTGGCTGCCACCTTGGACCTCAAACGAAGATCAGCTGCTCCCCATCGATCTCGGAAACAGGAAGCCGCTGTTCTCCGTCACCCTCCACATCAGAACCTTTTGTGTTCCACCCTCCGGAACTCAATGTTCTCTATGAAACCGGAAGTTCTCCACTACCCTCCCTAACGATGTGCTCTCAACTGTTAATTTCTCTGTGGCGTCTGCACAGCATTAATTCCGCCGAATGCACACACCAGCCTACCAGGATTCGTGCTTATTTGTTTCACCTATTGAAAGAGTTTGGAAGGTAGATTTGGAGCTGTTGCTCCGATTACTAACCAAATTTCTAGCTCAATATTATATTTAAGGATACTTTAGCTGCTATTGAATTACGCAGACTTGACATCATTTTTAACAATTCGTAGCTATAAGAATGGCAATTTTCCACACGTCTCCCTTCCACTCGTCTTATGAGTCTCATAAAGATCCAAGCCACAAATTAGCGATCAGTGAGGGCACTAGTCATGATGTTGGCATACGAGATATGAGCAAAGCGCTTGTTCCTCCACCTATGATTCTGAATGTTTTTCGATATCGCCTAAACATTACCTAAAGTTTTTGTAACTATCTTCATTACGTCTGTCAGGGACTTGAGTTACCACTTAATCAGCATAGCTGTCAACCTTAGACTGGCGTCAGTACGTACTCTTGGGGCGTAAACAGGTTCTTGGGCGGGAGCCATCGAGCTTGAAAGATGCCTCTCTCCGCTGTTGATTGGCGAAGTGTCCATCGTGATGCAGGGCCTGTGAAGGGACCGTCCTGGACAGGCGTCTCTTCTGAATGCATCACGAGAAGGTGATGCATTGTCTGAGTACCTCAAAGAGGGCCGCCAGGAGACACACGGCTCTCTGGTGAAACTCAACCGTTTGAACATTACCTCAGACGAAATAAAGACTGTTATTTCAGTAAGAAACGACTTGGTTCCTCTACCTATGAAGAGAATTATTGCAGAGTCTATCGGTATTTTATTAAAAGAGTTAATTGGATGGCTACAATTGTTTCCGCAATGAAACTACTCCTGGAAAACAGTCTTGACGGATTTTGAATTAAAGCAAGAGACTGTCTGGGTCAAAATGAACGAAGTGAGACACGTACCAGCATCTTCCAGTGTTCCTTGTGTTAATCCACCTCTTTATAGTCTGTAATCAGATTAGGTTTTCACATTATAAGGATTAGGAAAGAAACGGGGACTGCGGACCCATGTAATCATTTAACAACTTGCAAACCAAAAGAAAACTACTGCTTACTTCTTTCCGAGAGATCCGTCACATTCACAAACATTTACCAAATGCCAAAAGCAAATGGACAGTTTAGAAAAGCAAATGACAGAGATCTAACAGATTTCTCTCATCACAGCAACGTCACGAAAAGAAACATTGTGACAGAAATAAATTTGCTGTGGAAAGTTAGCGCCAATACTTTCTCCTAACAATTTTATTATTAGTTTCTTTCACAGTGCTTTTAGAATCATAGCAAATTAGAAAAATATTACTTTACGGTAAATCAACATGCCCTGTGAAAGTAGGAACAAACCCCTATATACCTATACTGACGATACGTCACTTACTTCAGTAATATCCACAAAAACACAGATCAGGATGAGTTTGAAATCAGATATATCTAGTCGGGTGTAATTAGATTGTTGAACTAGTCCAGAAAAGGCCTAACGGCAACAAAAAGGAAATAATTAAATATAATTACAACGAGAAAAGTACAAAGCATACAATCATATTTAAAAACCGACAACACTTAAAGTTAATTAAACAGCTACAACAAGGTGAACAATAAATACTGAATAGGTGATAACAGGTGATAGTGGGTTAACAACCGATTGTATTGAAATATGGAACCAGTGGTAGGACATGCTTATTTATAGTTCCATGGACATACACAGCTGACACCACATAACGGCGACGTAGCTCACAGTAACTGTCCAAACTGATGACCACCAGTCTCAATGCATCCATTACAACGCCACACGAAGCTCTGGCTCCCTCTCTCAAACATCCCTGGTGTTTGTCGTAATAGGAGACAGATAGTTTGGACACCAGCAAGCTGTCTTCATTGTTTTTAAGGATGTTTCATACGCCAACGTCTTGACGTAACCTCAGAGGAAAACGTCTAGTGGTGAGAGATTCGAAAGTTGCGCTGTCCTTGGGACAGGACCTTGGCTTCCAGTCCAAAGACGAGGATAGTTAATGTTCAGGTGCTTGAGGGCAGTGGCCTATTTGGCGGCGAGGATTGTTCGCTGTTTATCAGCCGCTGCCTATTCCAGTTCACAACAGACACCCAGGATCTTTGCGAGAATGCGGCAAAACTACATTCGCCGTTGCAATATGTGCACTGAGACTGACGGTCGTCGATTTGAACAATTACTATGAGCTGCTTTGTTTTTACACAGTGTATATTCGTAACACAATAAATATGCATCACGGTATAATGTGTTTTGGTCCCTCTGTCACCTGCTTCAGTTTGACCGAAAAGGTTTAAGACAGTCTGTATTAAAGAGCAGTAAAATACATTTCCGAAAAAATGTCACTCAATGGAAACCCAAAATCATTAAAAACCCCACCTTTTGAGTGTCACACTGCATACATACATTTGAAGACAATCACACAAAACCAAACCAACTTACCAGAACCTAACACGAATAGAAAATAAATTACACTCCTGGAAATGGAAAAAAGAACACATTGACACCGGTGTGTCAGACCCACCATACTTGCTCCGGACACTGCGAGAGGGCTGTACAAGCAATGATCACACGCACGGCACAGCGGACACACCAGGAACCGCGGTGTTGGCCGTCGAATGGCGCTAGCTGCGCAGCATTTGTGCACCGCCGCCGTCAGTGTCAGCCAGTTTGCCGTGGCATACGGAGCTCCATCGCAGTCTTTAACACTGGTAGCATGCCGCGACAGCGTGGACGTGAACCGTATGTGCAGTTGACGGACTTTGAGCGAGGGCGTATAGTGGGCATGCGGGAGGCCGGGTGGACGTACCGCCGAATTGCTCAACACGTGGGGCGTGAGGTCTCCACAGTAAATCGATGTTGTCGCCAGTGGTCGGCGGAAGGTGCACGTGCCCGTCGACCTGGGACCGGACCGCAGCGACGCACGGATGCACGCCAAGACCGTAGGATCCTACGCAGTGCCGTAGGGGACCGCACCGCCACTTCCCAGCAAATTAGGGACACTGTTGCTCCTGGGGTATCGGCGAGGACCATTCGCAACCGTCTCCATGAAGCTGGGCTACGGTCCCGCACACCGTTAGGCCGTCTTATGCTCACGCCCCAACATCGTGCAGCCCGCCTCCAGTGGTGTCGCGACAGGCGTGAATGGAGGGACGAATGGAGACGTGTCGTCTTCAGCGATGAGAATCGCTTCTGCCTTGGTGCCAATGATGGTCGTATGCGTGTTTGGCGCCGTGCAGGTGAGCGCCACAATCAGGACTGCATACGACCGAGGCACACAGGGCCAACACCCGGCATCATGGTGTGGGGAGCGATCTCCTACACTGGCCGTACACCACTGGTGATCGTCGAGGGGACACTGAATAGTGCACGGTACATCCAAACCGTCATCGAACCCATCGTTCTACCATTCCTAGACCGGCAAGGGAACTTGCTGTTCCAACAGGACAATGCACGTCCACATGTATCCCGTGCCACCCAACGTGCTCTAGAAGGTGTAAGTCAACTACCCTGGCCAGCAAGATCTCCGGATCTGTCCCCCATTGAGCATGTTTGGGTTGGATGAAGCGTCGTCTCACGCGGTCTGCACGTCCAGCACGAACGCTGGTCCAACTGAGGCGCCAGGTGGAAATGGCATGGCAAGCCGTTCCACAGGACTACATCCAGCATCTCTACGATCGTCTCCATGGGAGAATAGCAGCCTGCATTGCTGCGAAAGGTGGATATACACTGTACTAGTGCCGACATTGTGCATGCTCTGTTGCCTGTGTCTATGTGCCTGTGGTTCTGTCAGTGTGATCATGTGATGTATCTGACCCCAGGAATGTGTCAATAAAGTTTCCCCTTCCTGGGACAATGAATTCACGGTGTTCTTATTTCAATTTCCAGGAGTGTATATTCATTATGTATTTGTTACTCACAGTTACAATATCACATTCTGTCTCAATTTCGGCATCAAATTAATTTCGTTGCAGTGAGTCGTCACCATTCTCGCACTCTCTAGTCTTCATCCTATTATTCGTAATTACCTTCCATGGGCTCCACCCAATCGTACGTGCCTCTAGGAGCACCTTATCCATGAACTCCTTCCGATCTGAGCTCATTGATTTAGGATCTTCTTAGCAAATCAAATTGCTGATCAGAAAATTCTTTTTTCTGTATTATCGCGGTCCACGTCTTCCCATTCTTCACCATTTTCGTCATCATTTTCATCATCATTCTCATCGTTTTCCAAACGCACTTGTCTCGGATTTCTGTCGTTTATTGTGGAAACGTGATGTTTATCCATTGACTCAATCTGCTCATGAAGTAAATTTCCCAACGGTTCATCGTCATCATCTCTATCTTCATACTCATCATCTTCCGTCGTTTTTTATGTAAAGGCGCTTTTCATCCACTGACTCAATGTTCTCATCAAACAAATTACTCAGTGGTTCATCGTCATCATCGTACCATTTCGATTTTATCTCACTCAACACCGAGTCTTTGTCTTGCTCGAGCATATTTTGCTCTACTGTGGAAGTTACATCTTCTTGAAAGATTACATTCTTTCAGTAGAACACGCTGAAATCGTTGTCTCATTGGTTGTCTTCAACACTGTGTGTCAAACCGTTTGATGCATGGGACAATGTATCTGCAGCTACATTCCTACTCCGTAGTATGTCCTCCATAGTGAATTGGTACTCCTGCAAATACAGTGCCTAACAAGCTAGACTCCCGTTCGTTAGTTTTGCTGTCATGAATAGCTCTACAGCTGATTGTTGAATACATGTCTTCTTCCCGAACTGGAGGAAACGAACTTTTCTTAGTGCCCAAAATGGCAAGTGCCTTGCATTTGGATAAGGAATAGTTCCGCTCACACCATGAGAGAACGCTACTAGAGAAAGAATTGCTTTTCAGTTCTGTGGATCACTACCCTCATGTTCTTAGAACAAAACGGCACAAAAATCTGTCCTACAACTATCTGTCACAATACAAAACGACTTATTAAGGTCCAGATGCGGTAGAATCGGTTTATTAACTAAAGTATCACAAATATTGCCCAATTCTCTATGCGCATCATGGTGCCGTTTACAGACTTAATTTTCCCCCAGTTACTTGGTCAATCGGGGCATGGATAATATGGTTTTGTTAAGAAATTCCTATAGAATTTAATGAAATCTAGAGAGGCTCTCAGTTGTTTCCGGGATATTCTTTCACTGCCTGAATCTTTTAAAGATCTGGTTGAACACCGTTCGCTGACTCAATATGACCTACGAATAATATTATACTGCCCTCACAAAACTGCGATTTTTATACGTTGACGGCAACCCAAGATTGACTAAACCTTCTAGTAATCTTCCTCAAACCTCAGTGTTGGTTCCGCACGTTTTTCAGCTATCAAAATGTAATTAATATGTAAGGTAAAGCCAAGCCTTAACTCATCAGAAAGGATCGTGTTCAGTCTTGTAATAAATGTGGCAGAAGAAACAATGAGAGCGAAGGGTTTCCACTTGAACTGCTAATATGTGCCGAAACAAAAATGTTGTATATTACTGGCATTTGAAAGCTGAACCAGTCTGCCAGATGCTGCACGCAAGTTTATGGAAGTTAATACTTGCACTCTATGGAACATCTGCAGCAACTCTTCCAAATTGTCACGTCTATTGGTCTCAGACAAATCGACTGTAATAATCTCTGTATGATTCAGAACCAGTCGAACAGTACAGTCTTTTTTCGGCTGTTGTATGAACTGGCAGCTCTTTACGCTGATTTCCAGTCACTCCAGTTTATCATTCACGCTGATTTTAATGCTGTTTGATTTATAATTTAACACCCAAAAATATTTTCCCAATTGTAGTCCATATTCCCCAATTTCAAGTTTCCAGGATAAAAATCCTAATTTACTCAAATGAATTTCCATGAATATGCCTCCTTTGACATATCCACTCCCTATTTTGGAATTACTGGTTCAGTAACGCCCCGTATCGAACCACAATTAAATAGTGACGTTTTATTGTGAACTGCTATAGCTATGAATACCCTAGCAAACAAAAAAATTAGAGCATCGCAGCTGGTAGTTGAAAGATGTTCTTGAAGTCCCTGAACGCCTGTTGTGTGTGCTGATTCTGCTGGAATGCAGTTCTATTCGTTCCACCAGAGTCTGTAGGTGCGTCGCCTTTGCTCACTGCACCACCCAGTGTGATGCGACTCGAAATCTCGTACCGACGTATGAATTACAGTGTTGTTAAGTCTGCATCCAAGTTGTGAATATAGCTAAATGAAGTCTCGGTCTACCGATATTATGATTGCTGGGCGTGAAGCCTCTGACAATCGAGTTTAAGACTGTAGTGATGCGATTCGTCGAACCACCGACACTAACTGATACTTACTGTTCCCTGCCGACGTTGTAGTGCTCCACAGTAATATTCATGGGTTTTGCTAAAATGAAACATCCTGGAAGCCTCCCATTTGTGACCTATAAATCACCCTCTGTTAAATAAATTACAAGTTCATTTGATTTGTCACGTTCAGCTCACCATCAGATTTGGATCAATTTCTTTGACTCGAAAATAACTACATGGAAGCCCATAACGAACCTATATAAAACAGTTCCCTACTGTCTTAAAGTTAATAAACTTCATTAGCGGAGCATAAATGAATGCAAGTAGATTGATTCAACGTGATAAATTAGACGAAACTAGAACGAATGTGAAATTAAAATACATATTTTTAATAAAATATAAGTCCTTTTAAAGCTAAAAACTACTGAGACAGCAACCGTGAGATGACAACTAATGTACACTGCGCTGCACTAAAACCCACTAAATAATGAGAAATGTTCATTTTCTTTCGATATGACTCCTTTTCACACGACACATGATGCAATCTTTTGTTCATAAAATAAAATACTTTGAGAAAATATATAAATTCCACAGTGGATTTTCTCTGAAAGCATAAATTTCAGCTATGCTGTTGTCAACCGCCCAGATACTAAGAAGACCAACTTGTCTCTATTACCTTCACATTAAAGCCTCACTTCATCATCTCGCAGCAAGAAGACTCCATTTTCCTCCACAATCAACAGCTATCCTCTAGTCGCCTCCCCGCAACAATCAGTCCTGTCGATTGGCTTCGAGCTGCCCGGTTACTAGTATACCTTAACGCGATATAAACTGTACGATTTTCAAGGCTGTTGGCTGATTTACAGCTAAAACGATATTATTGTTAAATTAATAGTTTGCAGCGTCGCTAAGTTATTCATGTCTATCAAATTAAACCAGAAAGAATTACAGATATAACTTACTACTGAGACGCAATTTGTGGTACTACCGGTCAGTTATTTCATTTCTGTAATTTCCCTAATTTCCGTATCTTGTGGTGGTTCTTCGTGTACCTCCACAACAGGTACGTTTATCGGTGGTTCATGCCCCACATTGTGGGCTCCATTGTGGTGGCTCTTTTTGTATATTGGAATTTGTATGTTATGAAAAGGTGGAGTTAGTGTTAATCTGCCAGCTTCACAAGTGGAAAATTATTTACACCGGTGACTAAGTAGTGGTACTTCTCGCAGTTAGTTTGCCCGACACGATGTCTTTGTATTAAAGAAATCACCAACACAGTCAATTCTAGACATGTAACTTAATTTTGTTATTGAAATTGACTATCGTCAGTTACTTTTTACGTTTATGAAAATGCAAGGCTAAGGTGATTCTCGGAGTTTCGTTAAGCGGTGATCGAAAAAATTCACTGAACTCACTTTACTCAGATATGATTCAATAATGGAAATATTGATTACTTTTATTGTTGCGATGGAAGGACCTCTAATCAGGAGAAATGTCCTACATTTATATTTATTTATGTTTGTCAAAATTAGCAAATATTAAGATATTTATTACTGCTCTGGGGCATTATCATTTAGAACAATAGAGCTGACCACTGCAACAATGTTCCCCTATAAAATTTCCATAAAGACATTAATTTTGCAGCTTTATGAATATAGGAACAGGAAAATATAAAATTTTACCACATTTAAAAGTAATAATTGATTATATTTAGGCTTAATATTACATGAAACTTACACGTTTTCGTGCCTCATCACAAAATGGCTTCTTACACTACACAGAAACAAAAGGAAAGAGAGAGCAAAAGAACAGAGATTGCAGTTACATTCGCAGATCACATTAAATGATTACAGAATCTTTGTTATTTTTTCTGCGATAATATTTATTTCATTACGATGTCAGTTTTGGTACATTGCGAAGTTATTAAATATCATTTTTATGACGTTGTGTGGCGTACCGCCAAGACATTTACGAAATTATTCTGGGCATGTCTTACTCTTGATAATGGATGTGGGTGTGTGTAAAGAGTTTTTTTTTTTGCCTATTAGGCTTTAGAGGTGACATAATATCAGATTACGTCCATGGATATCTGGAGACCTTTCAGAAGTGCGCTAAACAAATTACGTACATCGAAGTAGTTATTAGAGCGAGTCGCGAAACACTGCATGCTAGCCTTCCCTCTGGTTACGCAGGATGCACGGGGCAGTCCAATCACCAGGCGCAGCGATTCCGCTAGCGACACGAGTGGTCTCTTGCTGTAATCGCTAGCAAATATGAACTCTGTCGCCCTACAGCAGTAACATGGAATAAATCGTGTCCAGTTTCACTTCACTGTGCAAACCAGATACCAGGACACCATCTGCTCTCCGAGGCTAAACCTTCAAACGCAACTGCTGCTCCCCTTACCGCAGCTCACGTGCCGCGGAGCATCGAACTGTTCACTGAAGAAATGTCACGCTTGCCCAAGACGAGTCCGACGTGGTTCAGCAGCCCAGTCACAGCGCGAGATCTTGCCACCGATCAGTATCCACGCCGGGAATGAGCTCGTAGAGTTCACTGATTTGGACTTGGTCTCCGCTCTGGCACGGACTAAGACTGTATGTATGTCAGTCGAATGAGAATTTAGTATTTGTGTTACTGAATAAATCAGTGCTTTGGACATAGACCCTATTAGTTATTTCAGCAATTATACTTTAAGTGTATGTGTACCTGATACTGCTAGTTGATAGTAGAGCCACTGTTCACAAGGATTTATCAGCAGCACTTTTCAAGGTACAGAAGTAGCCACATAGAGTGGAAACGAAGGAATATTATAGCAGTCAAAAAACATGACTACGTCTGTAAAGAACGTATTTTTGACCGATAAAAGTATTTCTCTATCAAACTGAGAATGTGTGTGCAGACGTGGATCGAACGTGGATGTGGTGGAGAACATCGTTCTCATTGGCAACGTGGCCATCCACCCCACCAAAAATGATATTCCATTTATTAACACCCAAATTATTAGATAACCTTTGGAGCATACAGTGGCGTGTAAACTAGGGATCACAAGAATGGCAAAATATCCTAGAAAGCTTTGTTTAATTCTCGATACTTTTCAGCTGCTTGTTTGAGAGTCTGCACATGTGGGTTAACAGCCTGATGAGCTCCAGAGAACATCCAAACCAAGAAAAGGCATACTATTACAAGCTGACCGTATGTGCTGTCAAGAATAAATACAAAACGGCACCTGAGTACATGGGCAGAACCGGCAAACCGTAGATGATGAGGAAGCCAAGGCAGAAAGGGAAAGATCCTCCACTAGGAAAAGAAAGTGAAGAAAAAAACAGAAAGATTAACTTTTCCCAACCAAAGGCAGAAACAATTGAAAGAAGCAGCATCGTCGACATTGCAGTATCACATAGCCACAGTCTGCAGATCCGTGTTCACGCTCGTAGTGCTAATGATGAGCGTAGACTTACATTTAAGTTAGGACGAATCAATGCGCAAAGAAACAGGATACGTAAGTACTAAGGAATGGAGAGGTGCGCTTGAATATCTCTGATATGCGATAATGAAGAGTTAAGTAGGTATTTCAGCTGAAGACAATGCCAGTCTGTAAAAAAGGCAATCATACAAAATTGGAAAGAAAAACGTAGGTACAAGGAACGTACTTCGAAGAAACGGTGGGTAACACAAGAAATAGTACAGTAGCTCCACAAAAGAAAGAAGTACATAAATGTTCAGCGTAATTCAGGAATACAGGAAGACAAGTCACTTCGGAACAGGAAGTGCAGGGAAGCGAAGGTGAAATGGCTGTGTGAAAAATGTGAAGAAATAGAAAAGGGAATGATTATCTGTTGGAATGTCTCAGCACACAGAAAAATCAAAATGACATTAGGGAAATTTAAGAGGAAGGGCGATAACATGAATAGTGCAATGGGGATTCCGCTGGTAAATGCAGAGGATAGAGCGGGTAAGTTGAAAGAGTACGAGGGTGTGCTGCGAAGTAATACCCCCGAATTTTGTACGTGTGAATGTTTAATGCTTTTTAAACACAACAAATGTTCTTTACCATTGTACACATTTATTTTTCATGTTTATGTATCTGCAGCCTTTGTCGCAAGAAGGCTCCGAATTGTAATGTGTAACTTAACTACGTGTACGCGAGAAAAACAGTGTGCTTCAATCTAATTTCGAATTCCAACACTTCATCCAAACATGAAGAACCCTCTTGTTCAACATGACAATGCCAGACCACCTACTAGTGCTGCGACATCCGCAACAATTTGTGTTCACTGTCCTCTGTCATCCCCTATGCGGTGCCAACTTGGCCCCATCGGATTTTCTTCTGTTTCCCAAACTTAAAGAACACTTTCTGTTTAGTGTATCAACAAACTGTACTCTGGCTGGGAAACATTGATCGTCGCCAGCGTCACTAGGTTGAGAAGTAAAAATGAAGATATGAAGAATAAAGGTGTAGGTTGTTAATACCACTGTTTTATTTAAAAGAGTTTTTGAGAGTTTTCACATAGAAAATTCGGAGGCATTATTTTTCAGCACTCCCTCAGACATTAAAGACCTCTGTGAAGGGGAGGACGTGTCTGAAGACGTGGTAAAGAAGAAATAGGAGTCGACAGGGAAGAGAGAGACGATACAGTATTATAACTATTATAAGCGGAATTTGAAAGAACTCTGAACGACTTAAGACTGAGTAAGGTAGAAGGGATGGAAACATTCCTCCGGGATTTCTAAACTCGTTGAGAGACGTAACAACGAAAGGACTATTTACGTTGATGTTAGAATTTGTGAGGGAAGCAGTACACCACCAGACTTTCAGAAAAACATCATCCATACATTGAAACGTCACAGGTTGACGCTTCATTTAACTGACTGATTAATTTCTGTATGTTTAATAATTCATTTTACGCCGAGAGCGTCCTTCCAATGTTTCATCTACCTAATTAACCTCTGGTTGTTCATGGTGTGCGTTTCTGGTATCATGTCCTAGTTCATGAACCACGGGCAACGTACGAGTGGCATATTCCGAGTCGTGGCCACCTTTGTGCTCAGACGGCAAAGACTACCAAATCCACCGGTTAGTCCCTCAACCGTTATGGGTAAAACTCAATGGGACCCGGGGCAAGTAAGGCTAGCAACCTGCTTCCCTGGTACTATAAATATGATGCTGGCAACAATCAGAGCAAAATGCCTCGGACCTTTGGAGGTGACGGGGTCCTACCTCTAATTGACAAACCAGGGACTCCTAAGATACGACTCAGCAAACGAATGGTAACGAGATGGGAAGCTACTAATATCAATGGGGGCTACTCTGGGAAGAAGGTAGAGCTGGCAGAGGCTGTAAGATGGGGTTGGACGTTTTAGCTGTTAGTGACATTCGGGTAAGGGGTGAGAAAGAAGAGGACGTGGGTGAATACAAGGTCTACCTGTCAGGAGTCAAAGCAGGAATAGCACAATGGGGTGTAGGGCTTTTCATCAGGAAAGAAATGGAACCCAGCGTAGTTGCAATAAGGTATGTAAACGAACGACTGATGTGGATAGATTTGACAGTGTCTAGCAAGAAAATTAGGATTGTGTCAGTATATTCGCATTGTGAAGGGACAGATCAAGATAAGATGGATAGTTGACGCACTCAGTGATGTAGTTGTTCTGCTCGTGGGTGATTTTAATGCCAGGATTGGAAATCGAACAGAAGGGTATGAAAAGGTTATGGGTAAATTTGGAGAGGATATGGAGGCCAACAGGAACGGGAAACAACTCTTGGATTTCTGTGATAGTGTGGGCTTAGTAATCACAAACTCCTTTTTTAAACATAAGAACATTCACTGGTATACTTGGGAAGGCAGGGGAACCAGATCTGTCATCGACTATATAATAACACATCAGGAATTCAGGAAGGCTGTGAGGAACACAAGTGTATTCAGGGGATTCTTTGATGACACTGATCACTACTTAATCTGCAGTGAAATTGGTATTGTGAGGCCGAAAGTGCAGGAGGTCAGGTCCATGTGTAGGAGGATAAGAGTGGAGAAACTTCAGGATAAGGAAATCAGACACAAGTACATAACAGTGATCTCAGAAAGGTACCAGTTAGTTGAATGTACTCAACTGCAGTCACTGGAAAAGGAATGGACAAGGTACAGGGACACAGTACTAGAAGTGGACAAAGAATGTCTTGGAACAGTAGTGTGTAAAAGTAGGATGAAGCAAACAGCTTGGTGGAATGACACAGTCAAGGCAGCCTGTAAAAGGTAAAAGAAGGCATATCAAAAATGGCTACATACTAGAACTCAGGTAGACAGAGAAAGTTATGTTGAAGAAAGAAACAAAGCCAAACAGATAATTACAGCATCCAAGAAGAAATCTTGGGAAGACTTAGGAAACAGGTTGGAGACCTTGGGTCAAGCTGCTGGAAAACCATTTTGGAGTGTAATTAGCAGTCTTCTAAAGGGAGGTAAGAAGGAAATGACAAGTATTTTGGACAGGTCAGAAAAACTGCTGGTGAATCCTGTTGATGCCTTGGACAGATGGAGGGAATATTTTGAAGAGTTGCTCAATGTAGGTGAAAATACGATCAGTAATGTTTCAGATTTCTATGTACAATTGGACAGGAATGATGATGGAAATAGAATCACATTTGAGGAAGTGGAGAAAATGGTCAATAGATTGCAGTGCAATTAAGCGGCTGAGGTGGATGAAATTAAGTCGGAACTCATCAAATACAGTGGAATGTCAGGTCTTAAATGGCTACACAGGATAATTGAAATGGCCTGGGAGTCGGGACAGGTTCCATCAGACTGGAAGCAAGCAGTAATCACACCAATCTTTAAACATGGAAATAGAAAAGATTGTAACAACTGCAGAGGTATCTCTTTGATCACCGTTGTGGGTAAAATCTTCTCAGGTATTGTTGAAAGGAAAGTGCGAGTATTAGTTGAGGACAAATTGGATGAAAATTAGTGTGGGTTTAGGCCTCTTAGAGGTTGTCAGGACCAGATCTTTAGCTTACGGCAAATAATGGAGAAGTGTTACGAGTGGAACAGGGAATTGTATCTATGTATTATAGATCTAGAAAAGGCATATGACCGGGTTTCTAGGAGGAAGTTATTGTCTGTTCCACGTGATTATGGAATAGGAGGCAAATTTTTGCAAGCAATTAAAGGTCTTTACATAGATAGTCAGGCAGCAGTTAGAGTTGACTGTAAATTGAGTCCATGGTTCAGAATAGTTTCAGGGGTAAGACAAGGCTGCAACCCGTCTCCACTGTTGTTCATATTATATATGGATCATATGTTGAAAACAATGTGTCATTTGTTGCATAGTTTCGTTCTGGATACAAGCAATATAAATTATTCATGATTCAACGGTTTATTTTACTCGTTTCTTTGTTGTCGAACTTCGTCACATGTTGCCAGCATTCATAACGGTAGTCACTGGATTTGCTATTCGTTAATCATAGTAAGAATAATGTGGAGTCATGAAGCCTGAGCTGGTTTGTTCACGTTGCATTGCGGTTGCATAATACGCGGTTTCCACATGAACTTATCCGCATGGTACTGCATGTGTAGTAACAAAAGTAATGTTATAGAGAGTGAAAGGTAATATCCATCCCTACTCCGCGCGTTAAATAGGTGTGACAATAACTAAATAGTGTTAAGAGGTCACTATTCAGTAACATTAATTTTTACCCATTTTAATCATTGGTAGATGTAACTGGTGACCAAGTATTGTCTATGTTTCCGGTATAACGAGATGCAAGAGACAGAGAGTGCTTCATGTAGGTTTTGTCACTGAGAGTGGTAGTTTCCTTAAATACAATAGATTTCATGTATGTCTTGTCACAAGGAGTAATAGTTTCCTTAAATGTTTTGTCGCAGAGGGTAATAGTTTTCTTAAATATTTTGTCACAGAGAGTAATAGTTTTCTTAAATATTATCGAAATAAATTAGAATGATGATTGAAATTCTCTCTTAGCGTTATTTAGTATCCTTCATCCATACCACTGAGATAATGACTGTATTCTATGAATTTTCAATCCAGGCATATCCATTGTATGCATTATGCACTTCATGCGACTAACTGAATTCATAGTATCAGAAAAAGAAAGTCTTACCGTCCCTAATGTGCACGTATTCTTCCATGGCCATTCACCGACGTTGCGTTATCCGTTGCTTCATTTTTAAACTAGAATACTATCTTTTCTAGCGGGTTTGGTTACCCCATATCTCAATTAATCGGGCCTAATTGAAAGAATTAGATACATAGCGGTAGGAATGGCAACCATGGAGCACTGCGTCCGCTTATATTAAAGGGAGACATCCCTTAAATGCAAATTAATCAGCTTCACAAACAAGGGGTAGACTTTCAATATTTAAAAATATAGCAGGAGTGAATAATAGCGAGAATTATCGCACAATCAGCTTAACAGCTCATGCATACAAGTTGCTGACAAGAATAGTATACAGAAGTATAGCAGAGAAAACCACGGGTCTCTTAGATGACTATCAGTTTGGTGTTAGGGAAGTTAAAGGAACCAGAGAGGCAGTTCAGACGTTGTGGTTGATGATGGCAGCAAGACTGATGAATAATCACGACACGTTCGTAGGATCTATCGACCTGGAAAAGGCGTTCGACAAACTCGAGTGGTGTAAGATCTTCGAAATTCTTAGTTATGTAAGGGTAAGCTATAGGGAAAGTCGTGTGATACACGGTATGTAAAACAACCAGGACAGGACAGCATGAATGGAAGACCAAGAACGAAATGGTCGATAAAAAAGGTATAAGAATGGCATGTAGTCTCTGTTCTCTAATGTTCAATGGATACAGAGAATAATCAATTATGGAAATAAGAGGAAGTTTCAAGAGTGGTGTTTAAGTTCAGGGTGCGGAAAGATATCATTACCATCCTCAGTGAAAGTAAAAGTGAAGAAGAATTACACGATATTTGAATGGAATTACAGTCTAATGAGCACAGAATATAGACAGAGAGTAAATCGGATATGGACGAAAGTAGTCAGAAGGGCAGATACGAGAAAAGCGAGAAACTTAACATCAGAGTTGAGGATCACGAAGTTAAGGAATTCTGACACCTGGGTAGCAAAATAACCCATGATAGATGGAGCAATGAAGAAATAAAAAGCAAGCTAGCACTTGGAAAAAGTGCATTCCTGACAATGAAAAGTCTACTAGTATCAAGCACAGGCCTTCATTTGATGAAGAAATTTCTCGTAATGTCGAGGAAAGGAATACACTGACAACACCGACAAGACGTCAAGGAATAATTGCCACGTTACTAAATGGAGCTGTAGAGGTTAAAAGATGTACAGTAAGACAGAGATGGGATACATCAGGCTAATAATTTAGAACATAGAGTATAGTTGCTATTCTGAGATGAAAAATCAAATGGTTCAAGTGGCTCTAAGCACTGTGGGAATTAACATCTGACGCCATCAGTCCCATAGACATAGAACTACTAAAACCTAACTAACCTAAGGACATCACACACATCCATACCCGAGGCAGGATCCGAACCTGCTACCGTAGCAGCAGCGCGGTTCCGGACTGAAGCGCCTAGAACCGTTCGGCCACAGAGGCCTGCACTCTGAATTGAAAAGTTTGGCACACGGCCACACGAGAGGAATTCTAGGTGGGACGCATTAAACCAGTCAGAAGATTGTGGAATAAAAAACGAATTTTAAAAAAATTAAAAAGATTTTTGTTGATAATAAATTACTAAATTAGTTGCTTGAGACATGTTCTTCTCAAATTTTCTGTCTAATGCATTTGAAAGTTTTCGTCTTCCGAACTGCAATTTTTTGAAACTAACGCCCATTATTATTATTTTACTATGTTTATTATTATTACTTGTGAAATAAATTCTACTGCACCACTAACATTCTACTAATATTTATTAAGCGTACTGCTATCACCACGTGCATTACAGCTGCTTGTAGATTACATTAATCTGAATTGTGGTTCCCATATAACATGACAAATTTAAGTATTAACATTGGCATTATCATTATATTAACACATTTTATGTATTAAACAAATTACTCTTAATATATCAAAAACAATTTTGTTTGCAATAATGTTAAGCCTTTCGTGGCCACTTGTTGACAAACTGCCTATTGGCTTCTGTCTCAGGTTCTTCGGCCGACGTTCATCTGATGATTCTACTGACGTTTCGCCAGCACGAGTGGCTGGCATTGTCAAAACTTCACCCTCTATTACCGGTGGTGAACTGGAGCTGAGCTCGCGGTCGCGGACTATATGTACCTGGCCCGTCAACGTCCGAGGGCTTCTCCGCGGTCATTTCCGTTGCGGTTCTCCTCTTGCTACATGCGACGGTCGTTCGCTGCATTACGGGAAGCCAGGATCCGTTTACCTTAAGGTTTTCCTCTTTCTTGATGAAGCAATTCGCGTGTTTTTGTATTTCTACAGCTTCTCTGAACAAGCAGGCGTGATAGTGCTTCTCTACAGCCAGAACTTCCGTGTCGGCGAATTTTATTACATGGTTCACCGACGTATAATCTGGCAAAACACTAGGCCTCTCTGCTCCAGCCGCACGTGGGGAAGACCGACACATACATAAAGGACTCAGAACATTTCAGAGAGAAGATGAAGAATCTGAAACTTGCACCAAACGACATCTTTGTCAGCTTTGATATTGTTTCTTTGTTTACGAAAGTGACACTCAGTGACGTCTGGAACACATAGGTTCCATTTTCCCACAAGACATCACAAAGATCTTCCATGAATGTCTCACCACGAGCTATTTCACACGGAATGGCAATTTCTACGAACAGCTGGAAGGCGTCGACATGGGTAACCTTCTTCCAGTGGTGGCCAACTTCTTCATGGAACAATTCGAAGCACACGCACTGGACTCGGCGACTTGCAAACCTAAGGTGTGGTACAGGTACGTCGATGATACTTTCGTGGTGTGGAGCCATGGTGAAGAACAGCTCGGTGACTTCCTGAGACACTTGAACATCCTTCATGTCACATAAAATTTACCTTGGAAATAAAAAAAGGACAAAAAACTGCTGTTTCTAGATGTGCTGGTCACAAGGGATGCCGAAAACCTGGGACACATCGTGTATCGAAAACCAACACAAACTGACCGATACCTGCACAAACTATCAAACCACCACCCGAGCCAGAAAAGAGGCATAATTAATACGCTCGTAGCGCGAACAGGACGAATATGTGAGCCGTAGCATCTCAGACGCGAAATGCAACACCTTTAAAATGCTCTGAGGAGCAATGGGTACTTCACAAATTATATTAGAATGTAACAGAGCCACAGACTCGGCGAAGTAAGAAATCAGGAAATGAAATGTCGGGTACGGCCTTTCTGCCATACATTCCCAGAGTGACGGACAGAATCGGCCGTATATTGCGCAAACACGGCGTAATGACGATTTTCAAACCGACAAGGGAAATCAAACAGTGTCTTAGATCGGCAAAGGAGAAAAGGGACCCACTTACACTGTCGGCAATATACCGCATATCATGCACATGCGGAAAAGTTTATGTTGATGGTGTTAGGACCTGTCTTCAAACAACATCCACGGTCTCCATCATGTCATCATATGACACAATTGCATGGAAAAGTTTATGTCGGAATGACTGGACGATCAATCTACATCTACATCTACATCCATACTCCGCAAGCCACCTGACGGTGTATGGCGAAGGGTACCCTGAGTACCTCTATCGGTTCTCCCTTCTATTCCAGTCTCGTATTGTTCGTGGAAAGAAGGATGGTCGGTATGCTTCTGTGTGGGCTCTAATCTCTCTGATTTTATCCTCATGGTCTCTTCGCGAGATATACGTAGGAGGGAGCAATATACTGCTTGACTCTTCGGTGAAGGTATGTTCTCGAAACTTTAACAAAAGCCCGTACCGAGCTACTGGGCGTCTCTCCTGCAGAGTCTTCCACTGGAGTTTATCTGTCATCTCCGTAACGCTTTCGCGATTACTAAATGATCCTGTAACGAAGCGCGCTGCCCTCCGTTTGATCTTCTCCATCCCCTCTATCAACCATATCTGGCACGGATCCCACACTGCTGAGCAGTATTCAAGCAGTGGGCGAACAAGCGTACTGTAACCTACTTCCTTTGTTTTCGGATTGCATTTCCTTAAGATTCTTCCAATGAATCTCAGTCTGGCATCTGCTTTACCGACGATCAACTTTATATGATCATTCCATTTTAAATCACTCCTAATGCGTACTCCCAGGTAATTTATGGAATTAACTGCTTCCAGTTGCTGACCTGCTATTTTGTAGCTAAATGATAAGGGATCTATCTTTCTATGTATTCGCAGCACATTACACTTGTCTACATTGAGATTCAATTGCCATTCCCTGCACCATGCGTCACACCTGATCAACACCAAGATCAAATAACATAAGCGACAGTGCAGGTTGGGGCAAGTGGAGAAACTGGCCGTGGCAGAGCACGCATTGAGTGAGACAGCCCACTTAATAAAAATCGCCGACACGGAATTTCTGGCTGTAGAGAAGCACTATCAAACCTGCTTGTTCAGAGAAACTGCAGAAATACAAAAACACGACAATATCTTCAACAAGAAGAAGGAAAGCCCTAAGGTAAACGGATCCTGGCTTCCCGTACTGCAGCTAACGACCGTCGCAGGCAGCAAGAGGAGAACCGCACCGGAAATGACCACGCAGAAGCCCTCGGACGTTGACGGGCCAGGTACATATAGTCCGTGACCGCGAGCTCGGCTCTAGTTCACCACCGGCAATGGAGGATGAAGCTTTGACAATTTCAGTCACTCGAGCTGGCGAAACGTCAGTAAAATCATCAGATGAACGTCGGTCGAAGAACCCGAGACAGAAGCCAATAGGCAGACTGCCAGAATTTTGTTTGTTGTATTTATGACCTTTAATCTACTACTAGGCATCCGTACCACCTGAAATGTGGCGGTGGCCCGGGGGGGTGGGGGGGAGGGGGACGGAGGGGAGTAACAAACTGCTATTTTGTATCCTACGTGTGTCTCTACGAATAATGAATAAGTGACTTAGTCACAATGAATTCATGTGTCCCGGTCGAAATAAGTCCAGAATTAAGTTACGTAAGTCGTTGGCCATTACTTGCCGCTACAGAGATATCACGTTATAGTAAATGTCAGAGACGTCATCATATTGTCATTAAACAAGAGAAAAACATGACTGTACTGATGGTAAACGTAAGGCACGAAACAAACGAAAATTAGAAGTTTCTGAGAAAGGTTCGTGGATTTTAGACGTTTCAATGGGCTCCGTATTTCGTGTTTATTTTAGAGAATATACTGCTACCGAGTAAGTGGACACTGTAAACAGAGCCTAGCTGGCGTCCGCTGGGTAAACGCAGGCTCCCTACAAAGAGGCAGCGAAGACAATATATATAAATGCGTGTGGAAAAGGCACAGCGCGGCGCGTCGGCAGAAGTGCTCTGTCTGCGCCGAGACTAATGTTCAACATGGCTTGTTTGTCTTTAACGTTTGTGTCTTCTTCGTTGCATGGAAAGCCGTGTGTAGTGCGGAAGCACATATTCCCTGCAGTAAATACCAAGTGGCGTTCCGCTCACAGAGTTTGAGTTTGGCATGCGTTATCGCTGTTATTATGGCACCCAGGGCTAAAAATTCGGCAAAATGCTGTCGCGATACTACCAAGCAGCGATGGCTTTCACTAAAAGGAGGACTGGCCATCTATATGTAAACACTGCTCTTCAGAAGAGAAAAATATCCAACCACGGGTGTTACATTCAATGGTGAAACAGTATGGCTACCTCTTTGTACACAGTGTTCATGGGAACAAAAAATTACACAACCACGCGTGCAGCTTTTCTCTGAGGAACATTGCGTAATAAAACATTTACGTATTGTGAAAATGCGTTCCTTTCTTGTTCTACGAACAAGACTTGTGACACGGATTCCATATTCCCCTGGCACATGTCTCTTTTATTAATTCATTAGTCACAGCTAATCTCGATGCATAAATGTAAAAGTGCGAAATTTTTTTATTTATGATCCGAAAATTTAAGGTTGTATCAGAACGTCAGTAGATTCCTCTGCACATTTTAATACTGGACTTCAGCACAGAAAACGTCCATAGATCTACTGGGATAAGAAAAAGCAGATCGATGAATAAGAAAACTCATAGTTGTCACAAGGTAAACGAAGCGAAAATGAGCGTAAAAGTAGCAATACGAGATTCATTCAACTGCGGTTGAATCGACTGCGCTGCTTCGATGAAGGTGGGAATGATAGCTTCAGAAAATATTCAATACCAGAGTCCACTGTTCGATACACTCCGTTGGCTAAAATTTGCCTCAGCTTTATTTAGAGATTAATCAGTATGAGTTCCTAATTTCGAGATTTTAGTCTCTGTATAGCAATGACAAACTATTTTCTGAACTTACTGGTTGACCGAGCGTACCGTTCACAGCATACTCATCTTCTTGCGGTAAAGCTCATTGCCTCTACAGGTCGAAAATTCGTTATTTAAGTCTTCTAACTACCATGCAGATCGTTCTCTCTAAATAGAAGAAATTGGGAATCGTTCAGGTCACGTTCTAAGCTTAAGTTCTAAATTGCTCATCTTTGAAAGATAACAACACATCGTCGCTAAAATCTTCACTTCACAGTTGCTCTTTGACTGTATCTCCTCGAATTACATACGTATAAATGTTTCTTGAAGCTATGATCTGATAAATCCAAATCAGATTACGTGAAAGATTAGTACGAAAATTTCAACTTCAGCTCTGATAGTTCGGCTTTAGTCGAGGGTTGCCCAGAAAGTAATGCACCGCATTTTTTCTCAGCAGAAAACAATTCTACGAATGAGAAACGTTACACACGTACACTACTGGCCATTAAAATTGCTACACCAAGAAGAAATACAGATGATAAACGGGTATTCATTGGACAAATATATTATACTAGAACTGACATGTGGTTACATTTTCACGCAATTTGGGAGCATAGATCGTGAGAAATCAGTACCCAGAACAACCACCTTTGGCCGTAATAACGGCCTTGATACGCCTGGGCATTGACTCAAAAAGAGCTTGGATGGCGTGTACAGGTACAGCTGCCCATGCAGCTTCAACACGATACCACAGTTCATCAACAGTAGTGACCCGCTTATTGTGACGAGCCAGTTGCTCGGCCACCATTGACCAGACGTTTTCAATTGATGAGAGACCTGGAGAATGTGCTGGCCTGGGCAGCAGTCGAACATTTTCTGTATCCAGAAAGGCCCGTACAGGACCTGCACCGGCCGAAGTGGCCGCGAGGTTCTAGGCGCTACAGTGTGGAACCGAGCGGCCGCTACGGTCGCAGGTTCGAATCCTGCCTCGGCCATGGATGTGTGTGATGTCCTTAGATTAGTTAGGTTTAATTACTTCTAAGTTCTAGAAAATAAGTCGCATAGTGCTCAGAGCCACTTTTTTGAATCAGGACCTGCAGCATGCGGTCGTGCATTATCCAATTGAAATGTAGGGTTTCGCAGGGATGGAATGAAGGGTAGAGCCACGGGTCGTAACACATCTGAAATGTAACGTCCACTGTTCAAAGTGCCGTCAATGCGAACAAGAGGTGACCGAGACGTGTAACCAGTGGCACCCAATACAATCACGCCGGGTGATACGCCAGTACGGCGATGACGAATACACGCTTCCAATGTGCGTTCACCGCGATGTCGCCAAACACGGATGCGACCATCATGATGCTGTAAACAGAACCTGGATTCATCCGAAAAAATGACGTTTTGCCATTCGTGCACCCAGGTTCGTCGTTGAGTAAAAAATGGTTCAAATGGCTCTGAGCACTATGGGACTCCACTGCTGTGGTCATAAGTCCCCTAGAACTTAGAACCACTTAAACCTAACTAACCTAAGGACAGCACACAACACCCAGCCATCACGAGGCAGAGAAAATCCCTGACCCCGCCGGGAATCGAACCCGGGAACCCGGGCGTGGGAAGCGAGAACGCTACCGCACGACCACGAGATGCGGGCTCGTCGTTGAGTACACCATCTCAGGCGCTCCTGTCTGTGATGCAGCGTCGAGGATAACCGCAGCCATGGTCTCCGATCTGATAGTCCATGTTGCTGTAAACGTCGTCGAATTGTTCGAGCAGATGGTTGTTGTCTTGCAAACGTCCCCATCTGGTGACTCAGGGATCGAGACGTGTCTGCACGATCCGTTACAGCCATGCGGATAAGATGCCTGTCATCTCGACTGCTAGTGAAACGAGGCAGTTGGGATCCATCACGGCGTTCCGTATTACCCCCCTGAACCCACCGATTCCATAGTCTGCTAACAGTCATTGGCTCTCGAAAACGCGAATAGCAATGTCGCGATACGATAAACCGCAATCGCGATAGGCTACAATCCGACTTTTATCATAGTCGGAAACGTGATGGTACGCATTTCTCCTCCTTACACGAGGCATCACAACAACGTTTCACCAGGCATCGCCGGTCAACAGCTGTTTGTGTATGAGAAATCGGTTGGAAACTTTCCTCATGTCAGCACGTTGTAGGTGTCGCCACCGGGACCATCCTTTTGTGAATGCTCTGAAAAGCTAATCATTTGCATATCACAGCCTCTTCTTGCTGTCGGTTAAATTTCACGTCTGTAGCACGTCTTCTTCGTGGTGTAGCAATTTTACTGGCCAGTAGCGCATTATTTGAAGTCTGCTGCCCCAAGTCTCTGTCACTTACGACACATAGCGGAGCTACGGGACAGTTTCAAAATGGCGATGTATTTTACAAGCAAAGTGCCGTCGTTGACATTCTCTCTGCAGATAAAGAAACTGTGGGGAATATTCACAAACGCATGTGCAAAATGTATGGAGCATCTGCTGTCGATAAAAGCACAGTTAGCCGCTGGCCATGGAGGTCATCAGAAGGCGGTTCGGCGGAGCTCCACGATTTGCAGCAGTCGTGGATACCGTCCACGGCTGTCACACCTTACACATTGCAGCGAGTTGATGTTTTCATTCCCGAGGAATGAATCGGCAGTTGGCGCTGCACCTGTCAGGCAGCAAAGGAAGTGTGGATGCAATTATAAGCACTCTAAGATACTCAAAAGTGTGTGCAAGGGGTGTCCCGCGGTGTCTAAAGGTCTATCACAAACCGTACAGAAAAAAAAAAAAACATTTGTCTTGATTCGTTGCACTGTTTTCAGGGGGAGGCCTTCTTGTCCCGGATTGTAACAGGTAATGAAACCTGGGTACATTAGTTTGAGCACGAAAAAGAAAAAACGACAGTTGATCGAATGGCACCATTCCTATTCCCCACAAAAGAAAGAATTCAAAGCAACTTCTTCTGCCTTTGAGGTCATAATCACTGTCTTCTGGAACTTCTCATTGATGTGATGCCTAGAGGCGGTACCATTAATTCAGAAGCATATGTCAACATGTTAATAAAATTCAAGACGCGCCTCGGGCAACCCTGATGTTTTGCTGCAACACGATAACGGTCGGCCTCACACAAGACTGCTGAACACATCGCAAGACAGGGTTGGACAGTGTTACCCCATCCACCCTACAGCCCTGACTTAGCCCCCTCGGACTTCCACTTGTTTGAGCCATTACAGGATGCCACTCATGGAAGACATTTTGAGAACGATGAGGAGGTGACTCACACAGCGAAGCACAGGCTCCACCACCAAGACAACGATTGGTACCAAAGGGTATAACATTGCTTCGCGCTGGAGGAAGGCCTTATAACGGGACAGAGGTTACGTGGAGAAATAGGGTGTGTAGATAAAACCATTCTTTCATGTGTGTAATTCCCATTATGTTCAATAAAGAATTGTTGAAGAAAGACAATGCGATGCGTTACTTTCTGGGCAACCCTCTTAAATACCGAGCACAATTGCAAGAGACGGGAAAGACGTAGCGTGTTTTGTCAGTCGTGCTATGAAGCCGCTACAAAACCAAAGATAGCTTCTCTGCAAATTTAAACGAAGCTAAAATTAGCGTAAGGAAGGCATGCGCCAAGCTCTCAACAAATTCTAAATGAAAACTCTTGTCTACTAACTCGGCAGAAAATCGTAAGAAGTTTTGGACTCATACTAATAAATAAACGAATTGAATCCACCTGCCCAGTCACTCTGTGACCATAACGGCATTGAAATATTAAACTTCTTTTACCGAAACTGTTTCATAGGAGAAGAACGCTCTGCAGTTCCTCCTTTCTATCGTCGCACGAACGACAGGATGATATGCATCGAATTAAGTGGCCAAGGGAGCGAAAAGCAACTGAAATCGCTCAACAGAGAAAAGGCCACTGACATGACCGCGGAGTCGTCAAAAAAATTTCCACCTTCTAGCAACAGCGCAAAGTAGGTCTCTAGAGGATCGTAGCGCTCTTGTTGATTGGAAAAAAGCACAGGTCTTTCCCCTTTTCGAGGAAAACAGACGCACAAAACTATACGCCTACATCTTCGACGTTGGTCTGTTGTAAAATTTTGTAACAATTTTACGCTTGCGTATCATAACATTTCTGGAGACCAAAAGTCTCCTCTGTACGCACTAATATGGGTACCAAAAACAACGATCGTATAAAACCCATCTGGCCTTGTTCGTCCACAAGATACAGAAAGCCTTAGATACATTCACCCACGTAGATAATATGTTGCTTGGCTTCGGTAAGGCATTCGGTACATTTTCGCACTTCCACATAATGAGAAGACTACGAGTATATGTATTATCAGATTAGGTGTGTGACTGTACTGAAGAGTTTCTAGCATTCTATGTCATTCTAAACGGAGAGAAGACTTCAGTCGTAAAAGTAATTTCGGACGTGCCCAAAGGGAGTGTTATTGAACCATTACGTTTCACAGTGTATGGTAAGGCCTAGTAGATAACGTCGAAAGTTCCATGGGGCTTTTCTCGGTATACAGAGAAATTGAAAAGCTATAAAATTGTAGGGAAGTGCAGGAAGACCTGCACAGAATTGACACTTGGTGCAAGGAGCTGTACTTGGCACTAAATATTAACAAATGTAACTTATTGTGACTACATAGAGATATACACTCATTACTGCATGATTACACGATTGGAAAAAAAAAAGTGGAAGCACTAACTTCTAAACATATCAAAAAAGGTTTTGTATCACCCCAGTTCCCAGAACTCCTGCAGATAGACGTTCACTGTGGATAGTGTATCACAGACACAGGCCCTTTGACTGTTCAGAGATGTCACTAAACCCGCCCAAAAATGTAAACAAGCATGCATGAGCAGCGCCTATTAGAAGGAGGGGTCCGACAGCCTATCAGTTCTAGTCATTCCAGCAGGAAGGAGGTGCACGGCTAGTGTTGTCTGTAGTTCAACCATGCCTAGACGATCAATCCCGTCGTTCGATCGCGCCCGCATTGTTACTCTGTGCTAGGAATGGCTCTCAACAAGGAAAGTGTCCAGGCGTCCCGGACTGAACCAAAGCGATGTTGTTCGGCCATAGAGGCAATGCAGGGAGACAGGAACTGTCGATGACATGCCTCGCTCAGGCCAACCAAGGGCTACTACTGCAGTGGATAACCGCTACCTACAGATTATGGCTAGGAAGAACCCTGACAGCAACGCCACCATGCTGAATAATGGTTTTCGTGCGGCCACAGGACGGCGTGTTACGACTCAAACTGTGTGCAATAGGCTGCATGATGCGCAACTTCACTCCCGACGTCCATGGCGATTTTTCCTACTACGTCATCATGTAGCATGGGCCAAAAAACATGCGAATGGACCGCTCAGGATTGCCATGACGTTCTCTTCACCGATGAGTGTCGCGTATGCCTTCAACTAGAAATTCGTCGGAGGCGTGTTTGAAGGCATCACGGTCAGGCTGAACGCCTTAGACACACTGTCCAGAGAGTGCAGCAAGGTGGAGGTTCCCAGATGTTTTGGGGTGGCATTATGGTGGAGCGACGTACGCCGCTGGTGGTCATGGAAGGTGACGTAACGGCTGTACGATACGCGAATGCCGTCCTCCGACCCATGATGCAACCATGTCGGCAGAATGTTGGCGAGGCATTCGTTCTCATGGACGACAATTCGCGCCCCCATCGTGCGTATCTTATGAATAAAGTCCTTGAGGATAACGAAATCGCTCAACTAGTGTGGCCAGCATGTTCTGCAGAGATGAATCCTATAGAACATGCTTGGGATAAATTGACAAAGGATGTTTGTGGACGACGTGACCCACCAACCACTCTGAGGGATCTACGCCGAATCGCCGTTAAAGAGTTGGGCAATCTGGACCAACAGTGCCTTGATGAACTTGTGGATAGTATGCCACGACCAATAGAGGCATGCATCAATGCAAGAGGTCGTGCTACTCGGCAGTAGAGGTGCCGGTGTGTGCAGAAATTTGGACCACCACCACTACTGAAGGTCTCGCTGTATGGTGGTAGAACATTGAATGTGCAAGGGCGGAAATGATGTTTATGTTGATCTCTATTCCAATTTTCTTTACAGGTCCCGGAACTCTCGGAACTGAGTTGATGCAAAACTTCTTTTGATTTGTGTATAAAATATCTAGCAGTATGCGTGCTCATGAAACTAATCCCATTACAGCCAGATGCCAGACAGATTCATTGGAGGAATCCTCAGGACATGTAATAACAGTATGTCACCTACAAAGGTAACGTACAAAAGGCTCGTTCCACCAATACATGAATATTGATCGTCCGATAGGGCGGAAAGAGAAAATGAAGAGTGTCTGAAGAAGAGCAGTACGTTTCTTTAGAGGTTAATTTAGTAAGCACGAAAGCGTCACGGAGATGCTCAGCCAAGTCCAGTGGCAACTGTGAAACAGGCGTTCTCCATTACGCAGTCGCAGGCAATTGCCGGAAATGAAACAGCGACAGCTAGAAACCAAAATTCTAGAGCAGCCACGAGTCACATGTAACTTTGTCTTTATTTTTGCGTGTTTTACTCGACCTACGAGAGGATGTTTAGACATAAGGTGACTGAACACGACACGTTACATGTATCGCGCTGTGTATAGCGCCATAACGAGCCCGATATCTGTAACGTGTGAGCCTGTGTTACGTAATTACTGAAGATGCTCGCGTTGGTTGAGTGAAACATGTAAAAAAATAAGGAAAAAGTTATAAGCGACTTGTGGTATCCTACAATTTCAATTTCAGTATTACTGTGTGGCCTGTGTTTGAAGTCCCAACAGTGTATAACCAATATACTGCTTCCTCCTCGATAAAAGAACAATAAGATACAACTAGAGGGATTTCGGCTCACGTGAAGGCTTACCAGCAATCGTACTTCCCGCGAACCATATGCCACTGGAACAGAGAAAGGGGGGGCAATGGCAGTGTTACACAAAATACCCCAGCTCCTCCCACCTCCCTAACACACATCGTACAATGGCTTGTGAAGTGTAGATGTAGATGTAAATATAATTCACTCTGTATGAAATAATTACAATCACTCTCCTAAATTTCCGTTATTATAACCAACTTCTGAGAGATTCCTAACAGTGCATAAGTTTTGTTTCACGCTGTAGAGAGGCCAGTCTTCACCGCAAATAGTCATGCATTGTAATGTGAACGACTTCTTAAATCAAATCGCTTTAAAACTCGTATTCTGATTCATGCCACACCTTTCGTGTTGGTAATATCTATTAAATACGTTGGTTTCAAGCTTGTCCACTTTCACAAAACCTACCTTTGAGGCGTGGTGGCTCGTTTAACCTCCCCACTATCGATAGCTTGTAACTGGCGTCTCACCAGGTTATCGCTGCTCCGGCTATGATTCAAAAGCGGCCCTGGAGCGGCGTTCTGGTGGCCTTCGAAGAGCGCTGTGCAGCACTTTACTTGGAATCATCGCTCGGTGTGGAGCTGGAGCCAGCGGCAGTGCTTGGAGCAAATGAACACGCGGTGCGGATCGGCAGTACGTCCTTTCCGGGTCGTGTGTTTAAGTGACTTGTCCTAATCTGCTGGCCTAGTTCTCTCTAAAAATTTGCCACGTTCAGTGTTGTAATGGGTATGTGATGTGCCCAACTTTCAAGCATAGTTATTTCAGGAGCTATGAATAATCTATTTTTTAAGAAATTGGTATTTTTGATATTTTTATATGCGAGAGAACAAACTTTTTTGAATTTTAATAATTTTTTTCCCTTTGCTTTAGAAGCTGGTGTACTCCCTGATATTATTATTACCCTGCCCTTTATGTTTTCTGCGTTATGGGGTCTGGCTAATGGTTAGACCTTAGCAAGTTGTTATTTATATCCCTTCCTGGAAGTTCGCAAATGTCCAAAATCCACTCCTCCATGAACGGTGACAGATTCTTGCTAAAAATGTTGGGCGTAAAAGACAAAACTACTCAAACCGAGCGGCAGATTCTTTGGTGATCTATCGCTCAGTGTTTGCCTGGCGGCTGCACAGCCGGCTAAATGCACACTGTTCTTCCGCTTTGCCCTTGTCGTGAGTCTACTGTCTGGCTCGAAGGGACACTGGCTCCTACCTCCAAAGGGACGATCCCCAGTGCGGTCCTTAGCCTCCTTCCTACGTTCAGTCTCTCTGAAACCATCTTATCCATCTCTATATATCTCTGTAGAGCATATGAACACACTAACTGGTCCCATTATCTCTTACACGGATTAGACGTAGCTAGCCCAGCTAGCTAGCCAACTCTGATTCATCCATGAAGGGAAAGGTTTGTATAATGGTTGTTCAAATGGTTCAAATGGCTCTGAGCACTATGGGACTTAACATCTATGGTCATCAGTCCCCTAGAACTTAGAACTACTTAAACCTAACTAACCTAAGGACATCACACAACACCCAGCCATCACGAGGCAGAGAAAATCCCTGACCCTGCCGGGAATCGAATCCGGGAACCCGGGCGTGGGAAGCGAGAACGCTACCGCACGACCACGAGATGCGGGCATAATGGTTGTTACATAAATTATCGGGATCCTTACCGAGGAGAATTAATAGAAGAAAGTAAGTATCAACTAAGAGCGGCATATTTCGCCAATGGGTGGTTCATTAACTACGAGAGCGTTACAGAGATGCCCAGTGAAATACAAAAGTAAATGCTACAAGGAAGACTTTGTGCATACGTTATAAAGTAACGTACAGTCATCTTTTGCACTGTTACCACGGGAAACGTCGTACAACATCACCTGTATTTGGAAACATACTAGCATAGCGTAGTGAAAGTTAATTCTCTAGTGGCGGAAAGTGTCCAGTGTCCATAATATAAAAACTGAAATTCAGTCATCGGAGCGGTAGCCCGTAGGCTGGTGTGATACAACTCTCAGCTGTCTTCTGTGTAAGCCTCATCATCTCTGAATTACTATTGCAACTTACTTTCACCTGAACCTGCTCACCGCAGTCAAACTTTGGTCTCCCTCTCCTAATTTTATCTTCAATTACCTACACATCCCCTCCCATCACACGAATTCCCACCATTAACAAGCTGACGGTTCTCTGATGTCTCCGCAAATGTGCTATCAATCGAACTCTTCTTTTAGTCGTATAGTAAATCTCATTTCTCCCCTGTTCGATTCAGTACATCTTCACCGTTATCTTACGTGCCAATTTAATATGTGTCTCTCTTATGTAGCGTCACATTACAATCTCTTCAATTATCTTCTTGTCTGGACTGTTTGTAATTGATTTTCCACTTTTAAGTGGCTACACTACAGATAAATATAGTCAGAAAACCGTCCTGACTCTTCATTTAACATTCGATGTTAACAAACTGCTCTTTTCCAGAAACATGTTTCTTGCCGCTGCCCGTGTAGTGTATGTCCTCTTCACTTCAGTCATCGTCGATTATTACTAAACTCGTCTACTATTTTAGTGACTAATTTCCTAATCTAATTCCACCAGGACAGTTGGAAAATCGGAAGAGAACAAAACTTACGCGTTTGAGATGTAGTGCTGCAGAAGAATGTTGAAAATTAAGTGGACTGATAAGGTAAAGAATGAGGAGTTTGCGCACAAAATCGGCGAAGATGAAACATATGGAAAACAATGACAATAAGAAGGAACAAGATCATAGGACTTGTTTTAAGACACCAGGAATAACCTCTGCAATACAGAATCAGCAGAAGAGGATAAAAGTTGTAAAGGAAGACGGAATCGAAAACATCCAACGGATAACTGAGGACGTTTGGTGCAAATGCTACTCTAACATGAAGAGGTTAGTACAAGAGAGGAATTTATGGCAGGCCACACCAAACCAGTCAGAGGACTGATATCTATTCAGTTCAACTGATATTCCGGGTCAAATACTGTGTCGGAGTATTACAGTGTCATTGGACAACATAAAGACTTCCATTTTTCTTACTTTGAACTTTAACTTCTAGTTGGTGTCCTTACAGCTTGCTGTATCTACATATTAAGTAACAAAGGGGATAGGTTACGATCCTGTCATCCGCTGGAAGTATACGGAAGAAACCGCAACAGCACAAGTATTTGATTCTCTCTGAATGTTTCCGTTACTTACACCAAAATTCGGCTTATACCTCCCGTAGTTGTTATCCCAGTCCGACTGGACTAATTTTGACTTCTTTGGTCTTTTGAAAAATTTGCTTTTAACTATTTACTCTTGATGTTATTTCCAACAATCGTTTATAGAAAATGCCCGTTTTTCATTTTCCTCGCTGATCTACTCCCTATTCAGTGAGTGAAATTTTTTCTCTATTTCTATCTCCTTGAGAACACGAATATTAACATGAGTCATGCTTTATCGGTTATATCCGAGGAAATTTATAACTGTTGTTCTGCAAAACCTTCTTCGTTTTTTGGTTAATTCAATGCGAAATATTAACTTTTCTAGTTTGAGTGTCAATCTTCGTATGTGTTGACACCAGCACGTCTGATATAAGTCTATTATTTTGCCTATGATGGCTCTCACCTTTTTCTTTATGAATGCAAGAGTCGTTTTTGTTGCTCGGTGATGTGAGCCAAAAAAACAAAGAAAAACCTCAACTTCTTCATCCTGGTCAGCAGGGAAACATAACTTTAAGAGTGTAATTACCTGTAAATGGTACTTAATGTTGAAAATCAACACTAAAAGCGAATAGGTGGCTAAAGCTAGTGAGTAAAAAGTTGTTAAATGGATAGTTGTCTACTCTTCGGATAATATTCTAATTTATTTAAAGGGCCAATTTAATTTATTTTCTTCTTGTATTAAATTTTTTTATTGTATTTAGCGGTATCACTTCACTATTATGTTTCATTATCTCTTGACTATAAGTTTTTGTTCTAGCAAGTGGGAATGCTTTGACTAGGCTTAAACTTCAAGTGGTAGTTAAAGGAATTTAAGTAATTATAAAAAGGTCTTGCAATAAAGTTATTTAAGCGCGTGAGTACTAGCCACTACACCACAAGGGAATCTGTCACAGTCTGGAGGAAACTATAAGCGTAACGGTAAGA
Source organism: Schistocerca nitens (assembly GCF_023898315.1). Lineage (NCBI taxonomy): Eukaryota > Metazoa > Arthropoda > Insecta > Orthoptera > Acrididae > Schistocerca > Schistocerca nitens. Next base: position 422,725,663 of record NC_064615.1, read on the forward strand.
TTTATTCAGATATAAACTTACACACGTAATTAACCTACCTACTGTTATTATTCAAACGCATATACACGGATGGGCCGGAGGATAATACAGTAAATAGAGTCTAGCCTTCTTGTACACTCAGCAATTGTAGAGGCCCAGGCTTCTTGTGACGCAAAGCTGAAAGATCAGTGTCAATTACTTGCAACTCGTTCTGTGGTACTGAGTGTTTCACTCAAAACTAAATTTATACTTCGTCTAGTTTCTAGCTCTTGCTCCACTACTTTACTACAATATTTTTTCATCTGATAATCACAGATGCAACTATGAATCTATGTAAAAATATGTGATTCCTTGTTCTGAACAATTATGCGTAGACTTCATTTAATAATTGGGTCTGCTATCTGTTGCTCCTTTAACCAGAAGTTATGTATGATGGTTACACGTAAGGCGTTCGGTTTACGTACGATAGGAATAATGTGGCATGCCTAATGGGAGGATCAATACTTTCACCAACTCCTGAATCGTTTCTGATGATGTTCGGCCGTATTCTTTTTCTAATACCTCTACAACTCATAGTTTTCTTGCGTTCCTCGGAAATAGGAATATTCAGTCGATGTGTTGTTACGCCGAACTTTTGTGAGTTCATCAGTTACTTTTATTTTGTGTATGTTTATAAACACCTGTAACGGCTGGCACATTCTCATCCAGAAACTAGTCTGGTATGTATGTGCGTCCGAACAACCGACTCCGTAAGAAACATCCGCACATTGGCAACCACGTAGATGTGTTTCGTTGCGAAATTATTTTGTTAATGAAGTTTCGTACAAATTCCCAAACATATCTGAATGGCCGATTCGAAATAGGGCCTCCATACGTGACAGATCAGGAGGTCTGATTACACTGCAGAGGACCCGGCTTCAAGTCCCTTACAGTTAACGATTTTGCCTTGGCGAGAGGACTACAGGGGGATGCACACAATCTCGTAACTGCTTTAGTGACAAATAGTTGCTCCAACGCCTGGAAAGCTGAAAACGTGTAGGAGGGCGATAGCATGACACCTTGAGGAAAGGATGCGATGGATGCCGGACCGTATCGTGTGTTAGTCCCGGCTTGATTGTAGGGCTACTGTTTCATGCACTTGCTGCAGGAAATTGTATTTATCCAACCACATACCTTCATTTTTTAAATCCTGTGATTTATTATTGTCCATCCTGGCCAAACATTACACAAGATGAACATGAAATGTCCGCAAATCGTATTGCTGAATACTGTACTTGCTCTTCGAATGTGCTGGCACTGGTCTCAGAGACTTATGCTCTCCGAGAGAAGATGTGCTTCCAAATGATTCTACACCATCACACTTCGATATTAACACAAACCTCATCGCTGCGTTGGAGGGAGAGGGTGTGCACCATGGTCAGTGCAAACACTGTGTTTAACTACTACGGATATTATTCCAAATATTGTTACGTGAATTTACTTGGTACTTTTCTAGCTGCCACTGCAAATCAGACATCAGCAATATTTGAGAGAGTGTGACCAAATATTACGTGCCGCAGTAATCGTAAGCTGAGACTGGTGGTCGTCATTTTTATAGTTGCTATGAGTTGCCTATGCTCTTAGGTAGATGTTTTGTGTTGGTAGTAAAGGAAAAAATTGGTTCTTTTTTAGGACTCTGTACGTGTTATAATTTGGACCATTAAGTTCTAGAATATCCACATTTCGACCAAAACAATACTGCGGTAGCCACTAAATTTCTCATTTTACCACATCTCAATGTAATACATAAATTCTTCCTCTTACCATCTTCCGAAATGTTGGGGAACATGGCATCGTCATGTATAATCTCTTCCATTGTAAATTATGCCGCTGAAATGTGCACCACAATTAGTTCAAATGTGTTTAAATTCCTAAGGGACCAAACTGCATAGGTCATCGGTCCCTAGACTTACACAGTACTTAAACTAACTTATGCTAAGAACAACACACACGCACACACCCATGTCCGAGGGAGGACTCGAACCTCCGGTGGGAGGGGCCGCTCAATCGGTGACATGGCGGCTCAAACCGTGCGGCCGCACCCCGCCACAATTAGTTAAAGTTATAATTAGGTAAAAGCCAATTGCAACTTTTCCTCATCGAACACAGTAAACAATTTCTTTTACCTATAGTACTCTGAACAAGATTCATATTAAGGGAATGTAACAGATCGCACGCAAACTGAACGGCCACAGGAACTGCAGCGAATTATGTGAGCCAACGTTTGACCATTACAGAACTCGGTGAGGCCGGCCGAAGTGGCCGTGCGGTTAAAGGCGCTGCAGTCTGGAACCGCAAGACCGCTACGGTCGCAGGTTCGAATCCTGCCTCGGGCATGGATGTTTGTGATGTCCTTAGGTTAGTTAGGTTTAACTAGTTCTAAGTTCTAGGGGACTAATGACCTCAGCAGTTGCGTCCCATAGTGCTCAGAGCCATTTGAGAACTCGGTGATAACTCAATTACTCTGAATACTCAAGCGAAATTAAGGTATAGGAATTTAAAGTCGGCCGCTTTAGTCGAGTGGTTCTAGATGCTTCAGTCCGGAACTGCGCTGGTGCTATAGTCGCAGGTTCGAATCCTGCATCGGGCATGGATGTGTGTGATGTCCTTAAGGTAGTTAGGTTTAAGCACTTCTACGTCTAGGGGACTAATGACCTCAGATGTTAAGTCCCATAGTGCTTAGAGCCATCTGAACCATTTTATAGGAATTTAAAGCTACGGAACATTCTGAAGCGAAAATAAAGATATTCTGTACCGTCACTAAATTAAGTGTACATCGCTCTCCCTGTTAATATATCGGCTTAGTTGTTCATTTACAAATTGTAGACTTCAGGTCTCTGTAAGTGTTATTTCACAATTTTGTGAAATTTAACAGCGTAAATTTAATAATTTAAGTGAGCTGTTCCTCTGGCCTTTCTTACCACGAGACGACTGAGCTAGTATGGCTTAAATATGGGTCGAACGGCCACGTAACTAGTTTTGCCCAACTTGTTCAAAAGTATTTTTCTTTTATTGCCCTCACAGGTAGTTTTTGTAGGCCAGTTTGAGGTTTTTTCCAGCTTCATCAATCACAAGTGTCTGACATCAAATTGCCCGTCTCGACTTCCACATCACACTGTGGTACGCTGAAAACAGTTTTCGTTCACACCCTGTACAAATCCATGAGTGGCGGATATCACTGTTAATTTTTGCTTTATTTTTACGTGGATGTAAATATAGCGCCTCAATATCTACTGCACTACATATAGCTAGATTTGTACTTTTTTCTTGCTAGTATTGTATTTGGTTTAGTTTTCTAAAAGTCTCATACTTTGGAGATATGCAATATTTATCTTACTTTCAATTTTCATTAATGAACGAAAATTTTGTTTGTAATTATGTAGTTATTTGCAGGAGGTTTGCTGCTAGTATTACTATTATAAACACTATTAACCTGAACTGTAATAGTACTGAAAACAACATATGAAGACATAATTTCTTTAGAAGTGGTCAAAGGCGTAATATCTTTAGAAAGATGAAAGACGAGTTGTGAAAGCGCTCTTCATCAGTTGTCCTTAAAATGAGTTCCTCATTGGTGGGTGGAGACGGAGATTTGCTGGTGGTGGTACGTTCATAGTCTAGTGGTTCACGACGTGGACTGAGACTTGATCACCGCAACGTGTCAGTAATGCGTCTGTTTCATACGGTTCACTCTATATAGGTTAGCTGTGCTTCTTTAACAAGGCAATTACAAAGTAATACGTGTTATTTACTGGAATTAAGGGGAACTTGGAAGGGAGGACCCACCAATATAACTTTCTTTTCACACAAGCTGTTTATGTAACAATATATAAACTGTGTTCTACAGATAATCGAAGCATTTAAACATAGCGTTTTCTTTAACAACATGAACAATTTTGCAAAGTTCTTTTGGCCTTAAACCTTAAGTTCAATAAGCGTTTAATCTCTGCAAAAGAAATCTGGAGTGCTGTACGGCAAAGGAGCAAACAATATGACAATGATTACAAGACGGCAGGACCTGTAACCCGCCCGTTATCAGGTGAAACATCGGTGTTTACTACCGCGCTGGACCCAGTCTGTCTTATTAAATGCCCCTCTGCAATACATGAAAACTATACAAGCACCACTGATGACAAGAGTTTTTCAATTACTCAAAACAGATTACTTAATTTTTAATTTTAAAGCTGCATGTCGAAAGGTTCACGGTTAAGATGCGCAACTGTGCTTAAAAGATAAACAGATTAGCAAACAATATGACCGTCATAAGGCTTACTTCATAGTAACCAACCTCTTAATTTCAGACGGAAACCAAGCTGCGACTGGACTCCAATCGGTCCCTTCTGACAGTTGACTAAAGCCCTGGTGACAGTTGGCTGTTAATATTCTCAAGGTTAAACGGATTGTCAGTTACTAAGACTGCTCTGAAGGAACGTCTTAAAATATCACTTATTAGAAGAGAACACACTCGACAGCATCATAATACACCAATAATGACACGGTCTTTCAAACATGGAAACGAACAGATGAGTACAACAGGTTGTCCAGATTATAACTAATGACTGAGAAAAGCAATTACAATTAAACAACTGAGCCGCGCGGGATTAGCCGAGCGGTCTGGGACGCTGCAGTCATGGCCTGTGCGGTTGGTCCCGGCGGAGGTTCGAGTCCTCCCTCGGGCATGGGTGTGTGTGTTTGTCCTTAGAATAATTTAGATTAAGTAGTATATAAGCTTAAGGGGCTGATGACCTTAGCACTTATGTCCCTTAACATTTCACACACATTTTTTGATCAAAGAACTGAACCGGTTAACAGCTAAATCTAACCACAAGGTCACTCTTTTGTTTAATGGCAACATGTGCCTTAGTAAAATTGTTCCAGCTGTATTTACGACCAAAAGCTGATTAATTAGGATATTAATGATTGAGTACAAACCAGAAAGGAAAGGCAGTATAACAGCGGGACAGATTTTCAGACGACAACTAGTGTCTTACTACAATACTATTGTCTATATTTACAACCAAAGAGCCGACCGAGTAAAATTCTGAGCATCGGGTGAAAACCAGAAAATAATAAGGAGGGCAGGTAGACAATGACACAAATCACCACGAGGATTACAGAATGTTACTCCCCTTTATCAGCTACCGGTTAGAAGACGGCAGCCAGGCCACGAGTGGTCGTCCGACACGAATGTTGCCAACCGGCCGACGGAATGTCGGCCAGCTGCTTCTAGTCGACGCTGACCCCGGTGAAGTACTCCGGTATCTTCGCTCTGCGCAGGCCCTCCTTGCGCCACTCGCGGCTTCATCAGCTCGGAGCTCGTGGCCACCTCTTGTCACGACGCTACCGCCAATCCGAAAACTTCGTGCCTCCCTCTCGGGCCAGCGAACCACGTATATATATATTGGCAAGCAAAGACCTTCTAAGGACACAACCCACATATACCAACTCTTCCACATAGATATTGGCAATGGGGCATCAAGAGTAATAGTCGATACTACACCTGAGCCAGAGACGCAAGACAAAACAGTCTAACTCAATGGTGCTACGGCTCATACAGTGTTTACTGACATTAGAATGGTATAGGAATTTCTAAGGTAAATGACTAAATTTATGAAATACTAAAAAGTAGGCTGAGTTCAGCTTTTATATAAGAGGTAATTCTGTTATGTGTAAATGTAGACTTTCCTGGCGTATACTGATGACTTAGTCGTCCCGGCCTTCCATGTGGATGGTTGTGTTGAAACTTCATGACGTTTCACTGAGTGTCACTATCATCATCATCTGGCAATTTCACGAGAAGATACTTAGAGTGACACTTATTGAAACGTCACGGAGTTTCAACACAGCCATTCATATGGAACCCCAAGAACACTTCAACAGTGATAATTTTATTCTGAATCAGATGCATCTTCTTCACGAATGGGTAACGTCGGTTCTCCATTTCAGTAGGTGCAAATCACTTACTTCAGTGTGGCGTGTTTTTCGTCGAATGTTTGGCACCATGTGGCCTGGCGATCAAAGCATTCGACGATGGCACCAGCAGTTGTTTACGGAAAGAGAAAGCCACAGACCACCGCCGTGTGCTAGTGCAAGATGTAGAATGCATTCACCAGTGTTTCGCTCTTAGTCCATCAAAGTTCAGTCGTCGTCTCTGCCAAGATGGTTCAAATGGTTCAAATGACTCTCAGCAATATGGGACTTTACATCTGAGGTCATCAGTCCCCTAGACCTTCGAACTACTTAAACGTAACTAACCTAAGGACATCACACTCATACATGCCCGAGGCAGGATTCGAAACTGCGACCGTAACGATCGCGCGGTTCCAGACTGAAGCGCCTAGAACCGTTCTGCCACACCGGCCGGCTCTCTGCCAAGAGACAGCTATTCCTCGTGTATCGCCTGACGTGTTTTGCGACGACGCTAATGTTTCAAATGATACAGGATTCAATAGTTATAATGTTGGGTTTTTTGAATTCGAAGTGGAAATGGAATATAGCGAATTCTCTTCACGCTAAGTGTTTTCGATGAGGCTATGGTTCATATTTGTGGAAAAGTGAACCACCACAACAAAATACCATAAGGAATATCACAGACACCTACCAAAGACCAACACGAGAGAAATACTCCGAGACTTCATATGTTAACGCCTTTTTCCAAAAAATAATTATAGCCCATGCCATGTGAATATGAAAGACCTATCTCTAGTTGTCCAAGGCGTTCTGTTTTTCCTAAACATGAGCCTTCATTGGCCCTCTCTTTCTGCATCGTTCTGCGAAGATATGTTTTCCTATTCTTCTTTATTTCTTCTGCAGTTTCGTCCATAATTAGGTCTTCCTCGCTCACCTCTGGAATATTCTTCTCATATGCCTATCGCTTCTGGTCGAGTTATTCATCCAGTTCATGCATGGTTCTGATCTTACGTAGTTTCTGAAGCGTGACACTGCCTACTATAGAACCAAGCTCATCTTGTATCAAAATGGTTCAAATGGCTCTGAGCACTATGGGACTCAACTGCTGAGGTCATTAGTCCCCTAGAACTTAGAACTAGTTAAACCTAACTAACCTAAGGACATCACAAACATCCATGCCCGAGGCAGGATTCGAACCTGCGACCGTAGCGGTCTTGCGGTTCCAGACTGCAGCGCCTTTAACCGCACGGCCACTTCGGCCGGCTCATCTTGTATCACTCACGGCAAATTCGTCCATAATGGTGAAATCTTTACTTCATTGCTACCAAATTTGCAAGTAGAACATAACCATCTGAACGTCTTTTTGTAATATACATACTCACTTCCACCAATTTAGCCTCGACTCCATATAAACTCCATCATTATGTCTGCTTAAATTTCAGGGAGCCAAAATTCCTGATAGTTTCTGAATTCATCTCTTCGAAGTTTTAGCATTGGTTTAATGCATAAGACGCCAGTATTGACTATCTTTAATCATAGTACAAGCTTTCTCCATTTTCTGCATCCCATTCCAATGAACGTTTCTCCACAGTCTGTCCACAAATTGTATTGTGTGTAAAGGACCTCTTTTAAATTCTCTCCGACTGATGAACTTCGATTTCTCACAATTTTGCTTACAGTTCTCATTCTGTGCCCCACACACGACAATTTCTGGGACCTGCCTGTATTTCCTGACCTTTCTTGCTTATTTCCTGTTCTGCTACAGTGATTCATTGTTGCAACTCGTCCACCTTGGTCTCAGTTTCTATTCACTTTACTTGTTCCAGCCTTTATTTGCACATGTCCAACAACATTCCAGAATATTTTCTCAGCTGATTATTCATGTCGAATCGCTGTTTTACGGACACAAATTCATTCTTTAGTCCTAATACTGCAGCAAAAACACCGTCTAATATTGTCTGGTGTATTGCGATGTTATTTTCAAATTGGCTTCTGTTTGTCTGGGTTTTTCGTATTCAGCTTCACTTCTTCTCTTTTTATCCAGTTTTCCAATTCTAGATCGAGATTTCTCTAACGTACTTCAGTTTTATCCAATTTTCATTTATTTTATCATATGGAGTAACTGATACAGTCAATCATTAATGTTACTGAGCTTCTGATTCGGTTATCCAATCTTCCCTTTCCTCTTCTGCACAGTAATGTTTCTGATGAACCGCTTTATCGTTTGTTCAGCTGAAGACATTACAAAGAATTTTGATTTTGGTTGTCCTCTCGTAAGCATAACTGTCACCTAACCGGTACCGCTTGTCTGGAGGCTGCTGAACTGGTTTATTATGTGCACTTCTAACTGTGATAATAACTGTGTCCACCACATGGTCAGAAAAAAAAGTGTGAAATGGGTGTTTGACATCAGCGGTTTATTATCAACGATAATATGCCTGTCGTCTTGTGTAAATAACACTGGTGCTTAATATGGTATTTGGCTGGCAGCCAAGTTGATTGTTCCAGAACATGTATTTTCTAGTTCGGTCCCTGAATTATTCTGGAATCCCCTGCTGGTACAAGAGGCAGTGGAAATGCCATTCATCTTCAGTTCTGTGCTGCCCACTTTGCCTCAAGAGGCTAAAATTTCTCAGTTGGATCTGAAACCTTCTGACCGATGCATAAGGCAGTTTTACGATGTCCCTGTTGTTTGATTACACTGCCAATGGTCCACAGTAATCCACCTGACAACGTGTGTGAGGACGTTATAAATGCACATGACCAAAAGCTTGGAATTTTATACTCTTCTCTGGCTTCGTCTCGTTTTTTGATGGGTGATCAGTTACAATGTGATCTTGGATGGGAGCCGTGACTGTTTCCACAGGAATATATTTTCAGTTATTTGATATGGAGTAGTGCGATAAGCCACCAGCAATTTCTGTGCAGCATCTTTAACGTTTTCTCCTCCACAATTAGCCTCATTCGTGGCTTCCTTGAAAGTGGTGACAAATCATTATGCTAAATCATTTGAAGCAGGGTGAAATGGAGCTGATGCAGCCGTAGTCGAGTGATCAATACCATTCGTGCTACAGAAATCTTTGAATTCCTTTGATAGCATTGAGCCCCACTGTCAGAAACTATGATTTTTCAATGGCGAAGATTTATTTGAGTGCCTTTATGGTAACTTCTGAGATTGTTGACGTCATGTCAAATATACACTCCTGGAAATTGAAATAAGAACACCGTGAATTCATTGTCCCAGGAAGGGGAAACTTTATTGACACATTCCTGGGGTCAGATACATCACATGATCACACTGACAGAAGCACAGGCACATAGACACAGGCAACAGAGCATGCACAATGTCGGCACTAGTACAGTGTATATCCACCTTTCGCAGCAATGCAGGCTGCTATTCTCCCATGGAGACGATCGTAGAGATGCTGGATGTAGTCCTGTGGAACGGCTTGCCATGCCATTTCCACCTGGCGCCTCAGTTGGACCAGCGTTCGTGCTGGACGTGCAGACCGCGTGAGACGACGCTTCATCCAGTCCCAAACATGCTCAATGGGGGACAGATCCGGAGATCTTGCTGGCCAGGGTAGTTGACTTACACCTTCTAGAGCACGTTGGGTGGCACGGGTTACATGCGGACGTGCATTGTCCTGTTGGAACAGCAAGTTCCCTTGCCGCTCTAGGAATGGTAGAACGATGGGTTCGATGACGGTTTGGATGTACCGTGCACTATTCAGTGTCCCCTCGACGATCACCAGTGGTGTACGGCCAGTGTAGGAGATCGCTCCCCACACCATGATGCCGGGTGTTGGCCCTGTGTGCCTCGGTCGTATGCAGTCCTGATTGTGGCGCTCACCTGCACGGCGCCAAACACGCATACGACCATCATTGGCACCAAGGCAGAAGCGACTCTCATCGCTGAAGACGACACGTCTCCATTCGTCCCTCCATTCACGCCTGTCGCGACACCACTGGAGGCGGGCTGCACGATGTTGGGGCGTGAGCGGAAGACGGCCTAACGGTGTGCGGGACCGTAGCCCAGCTTCATGGAGACGGTTGCGAATGGTCCTCGCCGATACCCCAGGAGCAACAGTATCCCTAATTTGCTGGGAAGTGGCGGTGCGGTCCCCTACGGCAGTGCGTAGGATCCTACGGTCTTGGTGTGCATCCGTGTGTCGCTGCGGTCCGGTCCCAGGTCGACGGGCACGTGCACCTTCCGCCGACCACTGGCGACAACATCGATGTACTGTGGTGACCTCACGCCCCACGTGTTGAGCAATTCGGCGGTACGTCCACCCGGCCTCCCGCATGCCCACTATACGCCCTCGCTCAAAGTCCGTCAACTGCACATACGGTTCACGTCCACGCTGTCGCGGCATGCTACCAGTGTTAAAGACTGCGATGGAGCTCCGTATGCCACGGCAAACTGGCTGACACTGACGGCGGCGGTGCACAAATGCTGCGCAGCTAGCGCCATTCGACGGCCAACACCGCGGTTCCTGGTGTGTCCGCTGTGCTGTGCGTGTGATCATTGCTTGTACAGCCCTATCGCAGTGTCCGGAGCAAGTATGGTGGGTCTGACACACCGGTGTCAATGTGTTCTTTTTTCCATTTCCAGGAGTGTGTATGGAAACTGTGAGGATGTGTCCACACATATGAACCACAATAATCAACTTGAATTCATTCCCATGGTTCCATTCCTTGCAGCCAATTATGAAAATCCTTTTCGGAATTGGGTTTACCATTTGATAACGATCACACTGTGAAACCAATTCTTCTATTTATTTATCCACTTTGGGCCATCAGCATTATGTTATTGCCGTTTCTTTCGTTCCAACGATGTCTCATTGTTTATCATAAAGCGTGTTCTAAACTTTATTTTGGCAGGTTTTGGGCATGATAAACCTTGTGAAAGTTGTCTGAAGGAGTAATAAGCCATGGTTAATGCTGATGGCAGCATTTTGTTAAAATGTGAATACCGAAATGTTTTGTCGTTTGGCAAAGAGTCTGGCCATCCTTTTTTAACATATTCCTTTTGAAAAGTTATACACAATCATTTTTATGTCTCCATAATTGCTCATGTATTCTCATATATTCTCTGTTAGCAACTGGGTGTAAATCATTCTGTATTTTGATTTCAAGTTGCAAGCAAGATTCTTCAGATGTATTTAATTTTTTATCCAGATCAGCAAGCAGCCTTGATAATGATTTTCTGAGGCTCTGTATATGATTTTATAGCTATATGCCATTGATGTTATTTCCCATTTTTTTAGTCTCTAAACTTCATTACTGGCAGCTTTTTTTTGATTAGATGGAATATCAAAACCAGATCCTTGTGATCTGTGATCATTTAAAACCATCTTTAGCACAACTATTAGTGGAGATTCTTGACCTCGTAAATTATCTGTAGTGATTCCTTTGCAGTCTGGCTGTGTGTTGCCTGAAGTTCAATTAAAGTCTTTTACTCAAACACGATAACTTTTCCTAAACATCTGAACAATGATTCCATATGATGATGCGTCAGAAGGTAATATCACAGTCTGAGTCGGTTAAAGTAGAGAAGATTAGTTTCCTTAATAATTTCCTTCTTAAGCTTCAAAACAGCAGCTTCCTCTTACTTGACCCATTTTAAATGTGTATTTCTTTAAAGTTAATTCAGTGGCCCATAGCTTTCAGCGAATCCCTTGATGAATTTTTGTAGTAATTTAATTTTCCAATAAAATATTCTAATTTTTGGTGCTAGGCATGAGGCGGCTTATTTATTGGAGCAATACCACCTTCAGATGGTTGTACTCCATATGCATCAGTTATGAGAATTAGGAAATGCACTTTGTTTTCGATATATTCACATCTTGCATGTGGACCACTTTTTTTCCAGTCGTGTAAAAATCGTGACCATATTCTGCACATGCTCATCCATATTTGTTACTGTGGCAATTACATCAACCAATTAACTGGCTCACCCGGGTATGGTACTTGTGATTTGCTCCACAAATCACCTATATGTTTCAGGACCACTTGGTACCACAAAGGACGATCTCTGGTACTCTAAACGTCTAAGCAGAATACTGACAGCCGTCATCTAGGATTCTTCTTCCAGTTATAAACGGCTGTGAATAATGGAAATTATTCAGTAACATTTCCGGTTGGAACTAAATGATAGCCTCAAGCCTTCGCCACTCCGCCCGCTCTGAGAAGGCCGTTGACAGTTCGATAGTGACACTTTATGGTGTAAGTATTTAGGTACCAGTGCTGATGATTTTTATTCAAAATTTACACTGCGGATAGGTTAGAACCAGGGCCCCGCGTCATTTCATTACCGCTCAAAGGCGCTAGCCCTGGACACTTTGTTTAGCAATGTATGTCCAACAATGAACGATAATTACTTTGGTAATGTGCTATGATAACAGAATACGGAGGTACACTAACGTGATCGATGAAACCCGGCTGCAGTGATACGTTTGGATAGCGAGCGTTGGATTCACGAAGATCGTTAGGAAGCGAAAACCGTTTGAGTACAAGTATTGACCGCTTTGCCAGAGAGATCACAGTAAAGTCGGTCTTAGCTAAGTTTTCGGTTTCTAATGTTTCGTCCAGAACTGCGATGGACGTCCTCGGATGTGCTCGTGGTGATTGTGAGTGAGTCGGCATGATAGTCGGTTGTAGGATACACTTTTGGTGCCCAAATGCTGCAGTACTGAATTTACATTCGCGACATATAGCGACTGTCATCAGTACGTTCCAACCATAACTAATCGACAGCTCGCTTTAGGGATATGAGAGCGGTGTAGGAAAGTACAGAGTGGGTGGACAAGACACAGATATTGAATGCGCTTATGGCCATTTGGGACAATAAAGGGCTGTGTATGGGTTGCAAGTATTTATGTATTCGAAATGAACTCTACCGCCAAAAACATTCAGTAACAATGTGTGACATGACTGTCGCTGTCGATATTGTTTCCTTTACTGCCCCTGTTTTCTGGTTATTTTGTTGACAGTAGTGGGCATATCTGCTCCGGGGTAAACTATTCCGTGTTTCTCAATGAAAAGGTGCTGCATCAGTGTTATGTCACGTTACCGCTGCTCGCTCTATGGCGGTCAGTGAGTCTCAATAGCTGGGGTCGAGCATCGCAACAGATTTGAGCGTTTTCCAGAAGTGGAGCCACGAATTGTTCTGCGCTTATTTTAGCGAGAATCGGCACATGTTCGTATTGGAGGCAGGAACCACTGAGCCGCCACTACTGCTCGCAGAGAATAACTGAGCGTGTTATTTTATCTTTTCTTCATGGAGGTCAAGGATAGGTCACTGGGCGCTATCGGAACTGTGTGCGAAAGTCGGTTGGTTTTTTTCCAAAGCTTTGGTGTATCCAATCGAATGAGTCACCCCCGCCATTGCGCTTGGCATGAAGAGGCTGACCAGTCTGTGGGACACTACACCATGCCAGAACCGACCTCTTGTTTGCTAATGAGCGTTTTACATGCCTAGAGTGTAAACTTCCTATTACGTTCCCCGAGATATTCCGGGTTGTCGATTGGCTACATCGACGGATGACTCCCTTCACGTGGAGTTTTTTTTGTTTTTTCTTTCTTTTGTTTTGAGTGTTTGGCGGTTGAAGGTTATGAACAAAGATTCGAGGGCTTTTATCTGCCGTCAATGTCTGATACTGACCGGCGCAGCTAGTTGATTTTGTAGAAAATTAAGTGTAGCAATAGCGGTAGTGCAAGCCATATTCTGAGCAGACCGTCAGTTACTTATACTGTCACTCATCTTGCGTTGCGTAATTAATTACACTTTTTTGTTTAGTCTCGTTATCTTCGAATATGTGAGGTGTCAACATGAGAAAATCTTGTTGCGTTTAATCCACCCTGTCTTCCATATAATATGGTACCACATCACAGTGTTGGTATAATTTTCTGTAATTTCAGTTAGGATTTTAGAGAACGCTGTTCTCTGTCAATTTTTGAGTGAGTCATGCCTATTCAGTAGAGCAAATACAGTCTCAATTATCCTACTCCATTTCCATGGTTAGGCGATCCACAAATAACAAATGTAATATGCTGGATACTTAAGTTGTTTTTCCCAATGTGACGGTGAACTAGTTGTGCACAATGGGCAACTATAACGATCAGTTATTTAACCTAAAGAGTACGTAATAGCCATGGCACTCGCTCGTCAACTATTTCAATAACTATATTTGTTAATCAGTGACAGATGCTTCCAGGTCCCCAAGATCTCAATATCCGATTTGTAATTCTCGTGACAATTTTGGGTAGCTCACTTGCACTGTTCCCATATAGCAGACATCAACATATTGTAGCGAGGTTTTATCATAACTCAAGTGCAGGCAACTGGTATATTTTGTGATCTGTCAAAGGCATTTGACTGTGTAAATCACAATATCCTTTTAAGTAAACTAGAATATTATAGTATAACAGGAAATGCTGCAAAATGGTTCAAATCTTATATCTCTGGCAGGAAACAAAGGGTGTTATTAGGAAAGAGACATGTATCAAGCAATCAGGCCTCATCCAACTGGGAACTAATTACATGTGGGGTCCCACAAGGTTCCATTTTGGGGCCCTTACTTTTTCTTGTGTATATCAATGACCTTTCAACAGTAACATTACCAGATGCCAAGTTTGTTTTGTTTGCCGATGATACAAACATTGCAATAAATAGCAAGTCAAATGTAGTCTTAGAAAGATCAGCCAATAAAATATTTGTGGACATTAATCACTGGTTCCTAGCCAATTCTTTGTCACTAAACTTTGAAAAAACACACTACATGCAGTTCAGAACTTGTAAGGGGTGTCCCAAGAGTATATGTCTAACATACGATGACAGGAAGATAGAAGAAGTGGACAGTGTTAAATTCTTGGGATTACAGCTTGATAATAAATTCAACTGGGAGGAGCACACCACAGAACTTCTGAAGCGTCTTAACAAATCTCTGTTTGCAATGCGAATTTTGTCAGACATAGGGGATATAAAAATGAAAAAGCTGGCATACTATGTTTACTTTCATTCCATAATGTCATATGGGATTATTTTTTGGGGTAATTCATCAAGCCAAGCTAAAGTTTTCCGGGCACAAAACGTGCAGTGAGAGTTATATGTGGTGTGAACTCAAGAACATCCTGCAGAAGCCTGTTTAGGGAACTAGGGATACTAACTACTGCTTCCCAATATATTTATTCCTTAATGAAATTTGTCATTAAAAATAGATCACTTTTTCAAATCAACAGCTCAATTCATGGAATCAATACTAGAAATAAGAATAATCTTCACAAGGATTTAAAGTCACTTAGTCTTGTACAAAAAGGTGTGCATTATTCAGGAACCCACATTTTCAATAACTTGCCAGCAGCCATAAAAAGCTTAACAACCAATGAAATTCAGTTTAAGAGAAGCCTAAAGGATTTATTGGTGGCCAACTCCTTCTACTCCATTGATGAATTTCTTAGTAAAACCAACTAATTTGTATATAAGTACAACATAACTTCTGCACAATTTCAGTGCAGTAATGTGTTCATTGAAAATTTGTGTGTGTGTGTGTGTGTTAGTATAATCTAACTTCTGCACCATTTCAGTGCAGTAATGTGTTCATTGTAAATAAGTATTACAGTAGTTGTATTACCTTATAAATAAATAAAAAACTTTTTTATCTTAAATTTAGTGCATTAGTATTTGTAAAATGACTCTTAGTGTTCATTAAAAAATGACGATCATTCCACTTGGGACCTGTGGAGTGGTACATTAGCTTATTTGTTTTAGTTGTAAATATTTGTCATGTATTGTTGTTTTTCCGACATGTTCCACATCCTGGAGGACCTCCTCACTACGGATCAATTGGAATGAAAGTAAATGTAATCTAATCTAATCTGTTACACGCCTTGGCCAAACTTACAAGCAAAGAGCTTCGCTGAGACCCTTACCCAGAATCTTACTTTTGGTTTCTTCGGATAGCCTGCAGATAAGACGACACAATGAGAAACATCTTAAGGTGCAAAACTTATAGCAACCATGTTTTCGTCCCACTTTGTATTTACTTGTAAATTAATCTGCACCTGCAGCATTTTGCTAGGTTGGCACTTAGAAAGGGAGTGTTTTTTTTTTGTAATTTGTTTCTTTTTGTGTGTGCCTGTATTTCAGGGAATGAAATTGTGGTAAATTTATATTGCAAATGGACAACTTTCTTTCGGTGCGTGAAGAGTTATTTGTATTTTGGGTCATACTTTATTTAATTTTCTGATAGCTACAGTTTGATTTGTGATACAACTTTTCTTTTCTTTTTTAAAGCATGAGTGCGGCTATTGGAGTTAGATCTAGAGAAACAAGAAAAAATATTAGACAGAAGGATTCTGTGTAATCTGAAGAAGTCGAGACGGATTATTCTGAGGGTTGTGGTAAAGGGTGGGAGGGAAGGGGGGGGGCAAGAGTCAGTAGCAATTTCGTTGGCTGAAACACAGGAAAGCGCACTGACAAACGTACAAAGTGATACTAGCGTGTCTCGTGATACGGAGTCTACCGTGGTCCAGAGCAGGTCGAGTTTAAAAATAGAGGGGAATTCCATTCTGGGTCTCACAGATGCTAGAGCGAGCGAAATGAGACAGGGAAAAAGCACAGGAGAGAGATAGAAAACCCGAAGCCCATACGAAACAATCTGAAGCATATATGAGTACTGAAAAGAGTTTAGGGAACAGCTGGCCAAACTACAGAGGTAATCCGATTCTCTGCTGGAACCAACTGATGAAAAGCTGGGTGAGGTTACAAAAGCAGCAGACAGCGGCGTGACCGGGCTCGGTACAGGCTTAAACACGCCGGTATTTAAAAGAGTGTAGGTTGTGGAGGAGCGAATTGTACATGAGAACACAGAACTGTTTCAGTTCCCAGAAACTGAGAAAATTGTGTCGTTCGGTGGACATGTAGAGAAGTTCAGGAAATAAATTGAGTTACCGAAACCATAACATGCAAGCTTTCACGGCCGGCGTTCTCATTAATTAAAACTTCCGGGCTGAATTGCCCTGGTCCATATATAAAACTGCTTCTCCTTCCTGACGTTTCGTTGCCTACTGCTGGCAACATCTTCTGAAGTGAGTCGGCGACTTAATTAATTATTGAGTTACCGAAAGCCAAGTAGCCAATACCGTTTGTAGAAGAGAATATTTTGATGGCTATTAATCTGAAGCATATTTGCGAGAGTTACTTGTGGCCCGCCTTCAGCGATACAAGATAGGGCCACTGGGAGCGAGTCACGTGCTGCATCGGAGCAGAATTTTTCCCTGAAACACGTCGTTGAGGAACTCCCTTATCTACAACGAAGGCACAAGTACCTGTATATTGAAACGTGGATTGGACAGTTTCAGTTTAAGAATAACTTGCTGAACTCCTGGTCAATTAGAAGAAAGTTGGAATTCATGCGTAAGCACATTAATGAGGATGTAATCGGGACTGTTTTACCAGCCACAAGAGACTGTACAAACTTTTCAGAACTGTGATCTGAAATTATTAAGGTGTACCAGTCTGCTATGGAACAGAAGAGGGTGAACCCACGTCTCACAGCAACCCCATCACTGGCAGCAACATTCTTTCAATCTTGTTTAATATATTTCGACGCTATACTAAAACGGAATCTACATCTTGACCAACCACATAACAGAGGGGAGATGATTCAACTATCCATAAATGCGATGCCATAAGAACATATCGCCGCTCTCTATTGAAAAGACTGCTCTGAGCTATTCAAATTAATCCTGACAGATATCGATGAGCACATGTGGGAATATAGGAGAGCGAGTATTGTAACATGTAGGTATCAAGAGAATAGTAATGTGGGTGAAAGTAGCAACAGCAGCTGTTGAGAAAATCAGAGGACTAATTGGTGGAATCTGAGACCCAGACAATACAATGAGAGATCCCATCCAGGAAGTGCTAAGCAAGGTCAGCCAAGGGAGAAGTAAATCGAAGCAATGGAATTAGTGTAAATACGAAATCCAACAAGTTTCACTTAAGTATAGCACAAAACGAGTGCCGATGGTAGTTAAGTGTACACTATGAATACGCTAAAGTATGATGGAGTCAGGGACGACCTGTTGGCCGGGACGAGCAACACTCAACAAGCAGTTTCTCCCATCGTAGCTCTTTACATTAGCAATCAAGAAATTTTCACTATGTTGGACATTAGTATTCTCGTAAATGGGATATTGGAAACCATGGTTTTAGCCTGTGAACAGGCAGAAGATAGGCTGGCTTTCCCACTACGAAGAAAACAGATGAGAGGAGTAAAAACGCAGGTGATGTCTTCTTTCGTGTGTCAGGATGTGACATTCTTCATTAATGCCATCATAATCACACAGCTGATGACAGAAATTATATAGGGGGGGGGGATTTTAGTGACAACATAAATAGAGAAGAAATTTACCTGACCATTGGGCAGTGTAAAATCACACTCTACGCAATGATGCTCTCATCCACTGATTAGCAACCACGGCGTTGCTGCCGAGGATGGTTCACTATAGCCCAACAACTTCCCCCATGAAAGTACAGTGTTTCAGAGATATGAGACATCCTGGATGAGAAGCGAGAAGACCTGAGAAACATTCTAATACACCTTGTGGGAATCTTAAATGTTAAACTTTGTTCTTTTAAGACTGTTACATTGAACTTAAGGGTTAAAGAGCATAACAAGTATTTACAAGTGCCTTCAGTATTCCATTGATCTACAAAGATCAAGTGGTATAACAAGTTAATGAGGTGTTGGAACAAGGCGTTATTGAAAGTGCACCAGTAGCTCCAACAGTTCCTTGCTTGTAGTACCAAAGATGAACGGTGCAATCAGACTGGTTCAGGATTCTCGTCAAATAAAGACTTCCAATGTGCGTGAAATAGATCGCCTGAGTCTCAGGAAGAAATGTTTCAAAAATTCCTTGCACTACTGACACTGACCAACCAGAATATTATGACCACCGACCTACTATCGCTTTAAACCCGCCCAGGCGATTTCAGCGAGACCTGGCGAGGAATTAATGCTAGTCAGATACACGCACTGTGCATGTAATATCAGTGAGCATCCGTGTTTAGAATGGGGAAGGCGTGCGATCTGTCTCATCGCGAGTAGATTGTGATGGCCATGAGGTTCGGAATTAGCATTTAAAAAACTGCACTTGTCGAGTATTCGGGGTGTGCTGTGGTGAGTGTCTTCAACACGTGGCTAAACTATGGTGGAGCCACGTCCAGACGTCGTAGGGTTAGGTGGTCAACGCTCATTACAGATGTCGCACGTCGTAGGCTCGGCAGACTGGTAAATAAGATCAAGCGGCGAACTTGACGGAACTAAAATCAGACATTAATGCTGGCCAGAGTACAAGAGTGAATATTTAATGCACCGAACCCTCCTAACGATGGGTCTCCGCAGTCGACGACCCATACACATGCCAATGTCAACAGAACAGCATCGGTAACTACGGCTGAAATGGGCACTGTATCATCGGCACTTGACCTTAACGCCATCGCAGAGGGACAGCACCTTGATGCCTATATTCTGGGACGAATGCTCCATCATGCTCTGAGGAACATGCACGTGGACATCCATGGATACAGTCGAGCTCGTACAAGACACTATGGCGGCCTAGGAGTATCGCACACTGGTTCCAGATCACATACACCCCTTCCTGACGATCGTGTTTCCTTACGGTTATGGTATTTTTCAGGAAGATAATGCACCATGTCACAAGGCCAGGAGTGTGAACGAGTGGTTCGAGGAACACTGTGGCGAGTTCCAACGTGCTGACCCCCCAGCTCGCCAGATATGGAACGGATCGAACATATTTACTATTAAAAACAGTCTTGATCACAATTTATGTAGTACGGTGACCGGTTTCGACCACTACTGTGGTCATCTTCAGACTTACACGTCGTATACAAAGCTTTAATTAGAGGGTTACATACATTAAAGAAAATACATAAAGTTATAAAGCTATAAAACGATGAATTACCAATGAGGAAGAACCTCCTTCTGCTAGAGAATCACTACCGTAGAAACCAGTGCACGTCTTTCTATATATAATGGAGGCTCCGCCCACTTCTGACGGTATGATGTCATTACTAAGCAATGAGTTATAAGTCGAATAACAATGTAAAATTTCTTTGTTAAAAGAATATTGTCGAGAAATAAAAAGAAACACACACTAAACTTAGCTTATTTAACAGCTGTTGTCAATTAAGAAGCGTTAAAAATATTTAAACATGTAGGATAATGAACTTCGGTTTCACAGAACATGAATTGCCCTCTCAAGGCCTGTTAGTGAACCATTTGGAGCCACTCGTTGCCATGGTGAAGTTGGACGCCGTTCCAAAGATGAGGCAGCAGGCTTATTTCCACTGAAGTTATCTGGGATGGTATCGGTCGTGGCGTCAGAGCTCATCGCACCTACCCAGAATTTACGGGAATTAGGTGACTTGTGTGTGGAGATGTGATGCCAGCTCCCTCCAACGACCTATCAAAGCCTGATTGCTTCCGTCCTACGACGCGTCTCCGCTGTTAGCCAAAGCTGGACATACTGACTATTGGGCAGGTGGTCAAAATGTTCTGGCTGATCAGTATATCTTCTGAGAAGTTGAACTAGACTCCAGTTGAACGTAGTGCTGCGCGTTTTTATGCTATGCGTAGATGTTACCAACATAGGATGCTGCCTTGTGACCTGTCAGAATGTTTCTGCATGTACGTATGGGCACTAGACATGGAAATGAACAAGGATGTTGGGAGATACATCAGCAGTTACGTACTTTTATGACATGTTGTGTGCCATGGAGTACTGGGACGAGCAGAACTGTAATACATGAAAGTTGCAGCAGGTGCTGTAGGCAGCTTGACTAACTGTGAATTTGGAAAAGTCGAGCTTTGGAAAGAATGAGGTTGCGCTTACGAGGTGCCAGATTGCTTCAGATGACGAAAAAGAGAAGGCAATTCAGGAGTTCCTGCCCCCAACAACCAAGAAGCGAGTGAAGCGCTTCCTTGGCCGGACAAATTTCTGTTGGAGATTACTGGGGACGATTACGTGGTGTCGTCCAGACAAGAAAGAAACATCCCCTTGAACTACTATTAGGATGCAAATAGAGAATTCACTGAGTTGAAATGAGCTTTAGTAAATTCATCCATCCTGGCTCTACCTGATCTGACCCATCCCTTTTGGATTGCTCAGGTTGCAGAAAAACTTGTATTTCGTGATGGAGATGCTTAAAGAGATGAATGTGAATAGTATAGATGAGCAAAATATACTGACATCTGGCAGCTTTGTGATAATAAAAAGTAAATACAATTACTGTGTTACGGAATTAGTGGCCTTAAGCATTGGCTACGTATTCCAGTCACTTCGGTATCATCTGCATGGAAGAACTACCATTGTGTACTTGGATCACAAAGCCCTGGAACTTCTGACGTCCGCAAAACTTACTCACAGATGGCTATCTCATTGGGTATGTTACCTACTGGAATTTTCATTTCAATTCAAGCTAATTAATGGACAAGCCAACATCTTCGCGAACATATTATCACACTCGCCAGGCAGGTTAACTTGGGGCTTGGAGGAGGATGAGCACAATAACAGATTTTACGTACCGTTCTTGAGAGGTGTGCCATCTGAAACCATCATCAGTGAACGCTGTGCAAAATGCAGGAAGAAAACAAAACCAATTCCAGCGGTATGTAATATAAAAGAGAAGATGAGGGATAAAGATTCTCCAACGCTGTGGCAGAGTTAGGTGCATAGAAAAAAATATATTATTTCACAGTAGGAATCCAAAGGGATGAATATGGATAGTATGTGTGCTGGAGGAACTGATAAATAAGTTCGTGTGGTAGATATACCTGAGTGGATCACATTCTGATACAGGAAAGTTGTGACCTCCCCACAAAAATTCTATTCACATTTTAGTGTAACCTCAAAACAGAAAAATTGCTAAACCTCTCAACAGTAAAAAATATAATTATGTCGTTCGTTCATATTCAGTGTAACGTCCCAACAAAAAATAAATTCAGTAACCTGGTGATAATACAATGTAACTAACCCCTCAATTAAATTGTCGCTCACTTATAACTTTTCAATAATTGACTGTGAATTTAACCTGGTAAATTTTGGACGTCAGCAATGCTGCGTCATGGCCCTGGAAGATCATTCTGAATAAAAAAGAAAGAAAATTCTTACCTCAATGAAGTCGCCGAATAACGCATATATATCTGCTCTTACAATAAATTTTTTTGGCACAGCCCTGTGCAATGCTGGCCGATAGATTTGTCATTTATGAAAGGAAACAACTGATTTTTCTTTTACAATAATCGGGATGATCATGGATTGGAGAAATTAGTAAATTCTTTAAATTGAAATGAATGGTTGTTAAAAGTTACTTTTTATGAGAAAGATTATTATTACGAGATTTTTAAAACATTCACATGGGACTTGAGATAACATTACTACACATGCGCGAGGCTGCTTTTTACCTTACACAATAATGCTCAGCCTCCGGCATCGCTGCACCACGACCGGCCCAGCCAACACGATACACCAGACCAGACCAGACTGCTCGCTAGCAACAACTTACTGCTACAGCTACACTGTTCCTACTGCAGTCAACACTGCTCTCTGGTCTGAGATTCTCTTATACCTTGCATATCGCAGGCAGCGCGTGAGCAATACATGGAAATTACATCTGCTCGGACCTCTTACATAACCCTCCACTGGGGGGGCAAAAATTTGGCAGCGATGGTGAGTCAGTTGGACTTGCCATGAGCAACAAATTTTTCTATAATCTACTTAATTAACTAAGTCTACAGTCACAGAGTGTATACATATATATAAGTGCAGAACATGAAATGAAATAGAGTGCACATGCACTGAGTACAGAACATATCAAGAAATGACAAAACGTATACGCAATGAGTACAAAACATATTAACAAATGACATAAAGTGCACACGCACTGTATATGTCTTTAGTATACTTAGGACGACTGATCATATTAACAAATGAAATGAAGTGCACACGCACTGTAAAAATCTTTTATCATTTTACAAGAACTAGGAAAGGAATGGGAAGGATTGCCTCATGGTTGTAGCACAGTAGGTTGCACGTAGTTGCACCGAAAGTCCATATCTTTCTACAGAAGCACAACACCAAGTTAGACAATCTGAAGTTCTCTTCCCTGAAGTATTTATCAGTGTAGCTAAGACACTGAAATGTTGTATTAATATTGTATGTTATCATTTTGGTAGTACATTAGGTACACCAAACAGTAGGACCATAATGACATCTCCATCGCTCAAGGTGGTGGACAGCTTGATATGTCAACACCACATTCTTGTAGAATCCATACTCTCACATCAACGTAGAATTAGTGCAAAAACCAAATATAGTGCTCCATGATCATGAAGATAGACAGGACAAACGGATATTGCAGTAATATCTGGTAATTAGGTCAGAAGGTGAAGGACATTAAGTTGTGCTTTTTTCAGTTTCGGTTAAATTTTGAGCAAAGAAAATTTAAACTTCATATTTTTTTAAAAAGGATTTTCTAAAATCATGAACTAAAGCCTGAGATAAGTGGGCACTGGTCCTTGCTACAAGATTTTGATTTACGTCACACCAAAATTTGATTACGTGGATTAAGGCTATGGATCCAGTATTAAGCCTTCACTGTGAACTCAATGACTGTTTGAATTTTGTTATGTGGAAAGTGAGTTTCACTGCATTTTCTACATTGCTAAGGTATGTTATCTCTGTACAAGCTTCATATACCATATTTATCCTCACATCATGGTGTTATTGTAAATCAAGCAGGCAACACGATACCATACCGTTTTCTATACAACGGTGTATGACAGGAATCGTTTTTGATTCGCTTGTTATTTGTTTTAGTTAATTTCTGTCGTGCCAGAACCAGATGAAGAACGAATATTGCAATTTTTTGGAAAGAAGGACGAGGGGATGATGTAATATAGCTGTTACATATAGATATGTGTTGTTTCATTTTTAGCCACTATGTTTTGGTTGTTATGTTCGGAGTATTTACTGTGCATATTCGATAGAGAGTATTGTGTTCAGTATCTCTTCCTGGGAAGGCGCTCTACCAGTATGGACTCAAGTACCATTGAGAATGTCAAATTAAACACATCTTCTGGGCCGGAAGATGATTTTTGAAGTGATAGCTATAGCGAAAAATCTACTAATACTAGTATTGCTGGCCCCTGCTTTCATCACAACAGAGGTAGAGTATTCCTGTACCTCGGTCAGGGGCCTGAAGATGGCATAGTAAAACGCTGAAGCTGGCAGCCAAATATAATAAGCTTGGAAACTAGATGGCTGAAAGGTGTTTACTTTGACACCCTGTATCGAACAGACGAGTCCTTCAACCAGCTCTAAATAGGTGGACATGCAGAGACCTGTTCCTTAGCGTAACCAGAGCGTGGTCTACGAGTCTAGATAGCAGGGACGAGCATCGCTGTGGAGTCGAGCAGTTTAACAGAAGTGGAGCCGCAACCACTTATGTGCTTTTATTGGTGAGAGTCGGCATCTGTCCTCACTGGCGCCAATGACCGCTGAGCTGCCACTACTCTCCCCAAACATTAACTGAGCATGGTATTTTGGTTAGTGTCGTTCTACAGGGTACCAAAGATATGGAAATCGTATGGGGAGGAATCGGAATTGAATTGAGGATGTGTAAAGATTTCCCTACGAAACTTCTGTACCGTAGTGGATAGAACATTGCTAAAATGTGGCTCCACCTTGATTTCTATTTCGAAATCCCTCAATTATCCTACACCATTCTCGTGGTCAGGTGACCTACAAATGATAACTGCTATCTTGTGCATACATAAGCTGTTGTTTGCACTGTGACGGCGTATCAGTAGGGCACAGTGTCCGAGAATAGCTGTCAGTTACTCAATGGTGAAAAAAGAGTACGACCATTGCATTCCCTCGTCTACTACAATCATAAATATGTTTATTAAGCACTGCGAGATATTTCGATCTACCCAACGTCTCAACTTCTGTTTTGTGGTTTTCGTCATAATCTACATTAACTACGTTGCGCTTTCAGCAACATTTTACAGGAAGGTTTGATCATTACTCTAATGAAGGACATACTGCACACCTGAGTCACACCTATAAGCACAACGACAAGCAAAGCGTTCCAAACCGAAGTGTGTTATAATAAACACTATAAAATGCCAACCCTGTTTCTTTGTGTAAGCCTACCCATGAACTACATGTTGCAAACGACGGTGAACAAGAAAGATCGAAGACGACGTATAACAATTTACTTTGTGAGCGAGGAGCTGAAAAACTACAGGCAAACCAGTCTGGGCACCGGCTGGCCACTCTTCGGAGAAACTGGGAACCTGGTCTGTACTTTGGGACACAAAATGTCAGTAATACCGGACCAAATTTACGTCTTCAGTCGCCAGTGAAAAAAGATCTCTTGCCCTTACGTCGCCCATGGTCCGTAGGCTGTAATATGTGTACCTTCTATAGAATCACTAAAGGCCTTTAGAATCTCCTGTACTTGTATACTCTGTTCTATGGGTTACAAGACTAGAAAATACAACTTTTAGTAGCACAAGCATCGTGCACATGTATAACTGAGTAAACGAAGAATGGTAACAATACGTGCTGTTCGTTAAGTTTTGGAAACAGATGACAATAGGATGGTGCCATGTCGGAACCGTGTGAGGCTGATCGATGCCAGCGAACCCAGGGTGTCCCGCTGTTGCAGATGTTGCAACACTCATATGCAGTCAGGCATTGTCATGCACAGGGAGAGCGTGCGTCGTGTGTGGATGAACTCTTCAAAACGGAAGCTCGAATATAGCACGCTGTTTCCCACATACCTATACAGTTGCGTTACACACCGCCATGTTACATTCTACAGTCCGGAGCCTTCTAGTGTCAGAGGGCTGGAAATATGTACACATGAAGAATAAATATGTAGAATGTTATTTAATTTTGTTCTATTTAAAAATATTTAAGAGTTTTCACGTAAAATATGCGTAGGTACTACTTTTCGGTAAGGGACATCACGTTCTGCATAATTAAATGTTTCTAATACGGCTTCTGCTTTTTACAGGTGAAAAAATTTCGTAACCGTTGTTTTCAATACAAACTGGCTACACTTTATTATCACATTGACAACTATCAGTTTCGGTGAACCACCGTTATGGTGTCGACTGGTCCAATGTTGTTGGGGTGCCGGAAGAGATTGTCGTGGCTATAGCCGTACCATGACAGGCGTGCCAAAATAAACGCACGAAACGCTTTTGGAAATCTAAGGAACAATAAATGGAAGCTTAAGACATCACTGGATGAATGGCTGTAAGTAATGGGGTAGTGTACCTAACAATATTTATTAGGTGATGTCTCATTAACACGCTTCTTCCTGCCACATCAGTCACGCACGTGGATATAGAGTCCTCACGACATTTTGCGGAATAATCATTTGTATATCATTCATCACTTTTACGAATCACGCATAATTTTCGTCGCTACTGTAGAAGATGGTGCGCGATCATTTAAACCCCGGAATTGCGCGAAAAGTCAGTCAAGAAGGAGTTAACGTGGAAAGATACATAATGTAGTGTTCACATCCATGTTAAGCTAGCCATGGGCGCATTGTACCACATAAATTTTTCTAATTTCATTACTTGTAACTGAGCTGAAAGCAGTCATTCAGCCATTACACCGCAGTTTTTACATGTGAGCAGAGGTAACGAAAACAAAAATATGTGAAAGGCACCATCATTCAGTAAGAAAATATCCATCTCAATTTGTGCCTTGATTTCACTTTTTCGGTCCATTACATGCGGATTTACTGATTAAGTTTCTTTACATGAAGTGGTGATCGTGTTCCCTCATACGAAATGAATGATCATGTGCCATGTGTGCTGCCCTCAGAGATAAAAAACAAATAAGAAAATATACTTAATCCATGCGTCGAATAGAAAAGATATTGATGTACCGAGTACATCAAAGCTTTAAAAATAAATTTGCTCAATTCATTGCTTCGGTACTACAAACCGAATGTTTTAATATGTCTATACATATTGTCTGTTTCTTGTCCACAATGTATCGATGCTCTTTACACGAACTAGGAAATTTCCTGCGCAGGGTAAAAATAAAGACACGCAAATTCAGTGCGACAGTGGGGCCAAGTGAGGAGAAAGCGCCGCTGCTAGAGAATGCAGGGCTCCTTGGTAGGCCGAGGGAGGAAAGGGGAGGAGGAAGAAGCGGGATTTATTGCGAGTCGCGGGCCACGGGCCTGCCGCCTGGAAAAGAGATATTGCGTGCCTCGGCCCCGCCGCACCCCGCGGGCCGCCGTGCTTATGAGCTGTCGCGGCCTGTCTCTCTGTCCCGTCTGAAGGGTGCCGGAGGGGGCGCGCTGCCTCCACGGCTCGCTACCTGTTTTGTCTCAGGCAGGCAATCTGTGATCATCGTCTAGGTTCAGTTCACTCACTGGCGGACTGACGCCGGCACTTTGCTTATATTACCCGCGTCTATGCACCACAAGAGAAGAGAGCTTGTCCCAGTCATGAACCTGCCGTCTGTAACGAAATGACACTCGCTGAGGAGTCAGTTACTCTGTTTCTGCTTCCGCTCCAACCAACGAGATTATTTTAAGTGATGGCCTACTTAAAACGAAAAGTATCGAATTATAATGTGTTGTAAATATAAAACTGAACAGAAGATCAATAAATACAATGGACTCAGAGAAAGAAAGTGGTGTGTTTTGAAAAAAAAATAGCTTTCTACATCCACATCTACATCCATACTCCGCAAGCCACCTCACGGTGTGTGGTGGAGGGTACCTTGAGTACCTCTATCGGTTCTCCCTTCTATTCCACTCTCGTATTGTTCGTGGAAAGAAGGATTGTCGGTATGCTTCTGTGTGGGCTCTAATCTCTCTGATTTTATTCTCATGGTCTCTTCGCGAGACATACGTAGGAGTGAGCAATATACTGCCTGACTCTTCGGTGAAGGTATGTTCTCGAAACTTCAACAAAAGCCCGTACCGAGCTACTGAGCGTCTCTCCTGTAGAGTCTTCCACTGGAGTTTATCTATCATCTCCGTAACGCTTTCGCGATTACTAAATGATCCTGTAATGAAGCGCGCTGCTCTCCGTTGGATCTTCTCTATCTCTTCTATCAACCTTAAGGGGCTCCGGAAAGGCTCAAAATCATGAAAAGTTCAATTTTTACTTTTTTGCGTTTTCTGAATCTGCAGACTATTACCTTTTAATAGATATATAATTTATTCAATTCCGAAGACTACAACTATTTTTAAATTTTTTTTGAAATGTGTTCTACATGGGCGTGACCCACTGTGGCGCTGTTAAACTGCTGTCAAATGGTGTTATTATTAACGTCCGTGTTCATCAGGTACATTTTAGTGATGTGAGATAAAGTATGTGTTGTGGCTAACCTGTGATGGTTCAATATATATCGCTGGTGTGATTGTCGATTGTTTCATGTTTATTTACTCAGTCGTTATCTCGAAAACATTCGTAATTAATTCTGTTTCTTGACTCTCTGTTTTGTTGAAGTATAATAATGAGTAAAAGTAAAGTTATTAGAAATCCTCTGAAGGCTTTTAAGAAAAGGAGATGTTGGAAAGCCAAAGGTATGTGTTATTACTGTAAACAATAAAGACGATAACCAAGTGAGTGAACCTACCCTCTCAAGTACACCTGCCCATAGCAGTCAAAGTGGGATAGAAAATACTTCACAGAAGAAGCTTGGTTCAATGAGTGAAAACTATGAATGTTTTATGGGCGAATCGGATGTGAATGAAATATTTGATATGTCGGTTCTCAAAGGAATTTTTTCAAACTGCGTAAGATGTATTCATTGTAGTGAAGTTGGTCTGGAACTCTCCATAATAAAGCACGTAGGACTTGCTAGTGAAATACAACTGAAATGTGTTAAGTGTTCATACATGACCACCTTTTGGAACAGTGTTGCAGTAACTGTAACTGAAGAAAATGGTAGCAAAATCTACGAACACAACATTAGATTTGTTTATTCCTTGCGTTCAGTTGGTAAGGGTGCTACTGCAGGTGCAATTTTCTGTGGCATCATGAATCTTCCAAATCCCCCAACCAAGTTTACGACCTATAATATATTAATAGGGCCTAAAGTAGAAGATGTCTGTATAGAATCTATGAAGAACGCTGTGGAAGAGGCAGTAATGGTAAATAATGGTAACAGAGATTTGACCGCAGCGTTCGATGGTACCTGGCATAAACGGGGACACACATCTCTTCATGGTGTAGTATCTGCCACCAGTATGTATACAGGGAAAGTTTTAGATGTAGCAGTAATATCAAAGTATTGTAGATGTCCACAAAAATATAAAGGTACACATGAAAATAATTGCAAAGCTAACTATAGTGGCAGTAGTGGAGGAATGGAAGTGGCTGGTGTTGCCTGTATATTCCAGCGTTCTGAGGCGTGTGATAAAGTGCGATATGTTAATAACCTTGGTGACGGTGATTCTAAAAGTTTCAAACATGTTCAAGGACTGAAGCCCTATGGTGATGATGTTTTAGTGCAGAAATTTGAGTGTATTGGACACGTACAGAAGCGAATGGGAACAAGACTTGGGCGACTGAAAGCTTCGTACAAAAAACAAAAACTCAGTAATGGTAAAGGGTTGGATGGGAAGGGAGGGTTAACTGACAGTGTAATTGACAAAATACAGAACTATTATGGAATGGCTATTAGGCAAAATACACAAAGTGTCGACGAAATGAAGAAGGCTGTTTGGGCTCTTTTTTTTTTCATACTTCTTCAACCGATGAAAATCCCCAACATAGCTTGTGTCCCAAAGAAGAAGACAGTTGGTGTAAATATAACAAAGGATTGCTAACTGGTGAAGTGTACACTCATAAGCATAGTCTGCCTCATGCAATAATGGAGGTGATAAAACCTATTTTCAGAGACTTAGCAGCACCTGAACTGTTGAAAAAGTGTATTCACGGAAAAACTCAAAACCCCAATGAAAGCGTAAATAGTGTTATATGGTCGAGAATCCCCAAGACTGTATTTGTTGGAATAGAAACACTTCACTTTGGTGTGTATGACGCTGTTGCGACTTTCAATGATGGCAACATTGTAAGGTGCAAGGTATTTAGAAATATGGGAATGAAGATAGGTTCTAACATGGTACGAGCGATGCTTGCTTTAGACAAGGAACGCCTTCGGGCTGCAGACAGGGCTGTAAAGAGTCTAGAAATACAAGCAACAGTAAACAGGAGGAGGAACAAGAGGAAGCTGGAGAAGGAGTTTTCAGAGGATGAAGATAATCCATCCTATGGACCTGGAATGCACTAAAAAGCTAATCCCATCTTTGTCGCTCGATTCCCAAAACTTTTATTTTCTCATACTAATTACATGTTTTCTAAGGATCTTCCAAACATATTTGTTTCAAACTTTCAGTAAATGTTACACAGTACCTTCTGTATAATTTAACACAGCCTCTTTCCAAAAAACTGTATATTTTTTAATATATAAATAAAAAATTGAAAAAAATATTGTGAATTTTCATTACAATTGAAAAAAAATCATCTTTAATAACTGAACTAAAATTTTGTAAAATCCCTGTGTTAAGTTGTAGCCCATATTCCAATAAATAATCTGTAAAAAGTTGAACTTCCTACCTCAAATACTTTGTGAGGAAAGATGTAATTTATAAACGTTATTTTAACATTGCAAGTATAGGGCGTTCCGGAGCCCCTTAACTGGTACAGATCCCACACTGCTGAGCAGTATTCAAGCAGTGGGCGAACAAGCGTACTGTACCCTACTTCCTTTTTTTCGGATTGCATTTCCTTAGGATCTTCCAATGAATCTCAGTCAGGCATCTGCTTTACCGACGATCAACTTTATATGATCATTCCATTTTAAATCACTCCGAATGCGTATTCCCAGATAATTTATTGAATTAACTGCTTTCAGTTGCTGACCTGCTATTTTGTAGCTAAATGATAAGGGATCTATCTTTCTATGTATTCGCAGCACATTACATTTGTCTACATTGAGATTGAATTGCCATTCCTTGCACCATACGTCAATTCGCTGCAGTAACCTCTCGATATACCACAGCATAATCCGCAAAAAGCCTCAGTGAACTTCCGATGTCATCCACAAGGTCATTTATGTTTATTGTGAATAGCAACGGTCCTACGACACTCCCCCGCGGCACACCTGAAATCACTCTCACGTCGGAAGACTTCTCTCCATTGAGAAAGACATGCTGCGTTCTGTTATCTAGCAACTCTTCAATCCAATCACACAATTGGTCTGATAGTCCATATGCTCTTACTTTGTTCATTAAACAACTGTGGGGAACTGCATCGAACGCCTTGCGGAAGTCAAGAAACACGGCATCTACCTGTGAACCCGTGTCTATGGCCCTCTGAGTCTCATGGACGAATAGCGCGAGCTGGGTTTCACACGATCGTCTTTTTCGAAAGCCATACTGATTCCTACAGAGTAGATTTCTAGTCTCCAGAAAAGTCATTATACTCGAACATAATACGTGTTCCAAAATTCTACAACTGATCGACGTTAGAGATATAGGTCTATAATTCTGCACATCTGTTCGACGTCCCTTCTTGAAAACGGGGATGACCTGTGCCCTTTTCCAATCCTTTGGAACGCTGCGCTCTTCTAGAGACCGGCGCTACACCGCTGCAAGAAGGGGGGAAAGTTACTTCGCGTACTCTGTGTAAAATCGAACTGGTATCCCATCAGGTCCAGCGGCCTTCCCACTTTTGAGCGATTTTAATTGCTTCTCTATCCCTCTGTCGTCTATTTCGATATCTACCAATTTGTCATCTGTGCGACAATCTAGAGAAGGAACAACCTAGAGAAGGAACTTTGGAAAGAAGATATGATTATAGCTTTGAAAACAAGGGAGGTATGATTGCCAATGTCCTTAAGGAGTCATAATGACTGCAGTAGTACTAGGAAGAGTACAATGATGTCTGATGCGAGAAACCCAGAAAATCGTAACAGATATAGGCGGAAAATATTATCTTCATTGTTGCAGGTGTTTCGTATAGCAGCTGTTCGACAAAAGAGTCTGGACTCTATTTTCATAAATTTTAGTTTAGAGAAACAAATAAACAAATTAAGTTGGGGTCATGTTGACTAAAGTGATACTTAGTGCAACAAAATCTATGAAAAAAATTCAGTTTGTTTAAATATAAAAATTAATGAAATATCATTGGATATAATTAATCCACAGAGATACAGTCATATTGTGGGGCGGCAGGTGGAATAATAGAATGAATGTTTTGTATTTATGCCGTTGTTTGCCGTTCTCAACACTGGCTCTCTAACTACAATATTGGCAACCAGAAAGTGATTAGCAAAACGTGAAGCCTGTAATTAGAATTCCTAGTGCCCACTTCATCTGAGAAATACATTTATAGTTACAGCTTATAGCTCTGAGGAATTAGGAGATTGTCTGGGATTCATAATCAAAAACAATTCTCTCTATAATGTTCACTATATTCTGAAAGTCACAGACCAAAAAGAATCCACACAATCCAACTACCAGAGCAGTTCAGAGTCTAATACGCTGATGCCACTAGAACTGCTCAAATTAAATGTTTAAGTGAATGCTCGCCATAATTTGATGATAATGTTCATCAAACGCCACACTAATAATGGTAGAATGTCTGTCCTGCGGCGGCACTTGAAAATACGACATACGCAAACTAAAGATAGATCATTAACGTCATCCCAAAATTAACACTTCACTCGAAAACGATTTCATGTTTACACGTATCCCGAGTAACTTATTACTGCATCGGAGGCTGTTTATATCAACGATGCCGATGCGACGCGACGCGACGCGACGCGACTCCTGGCACAGGTGGTGCGCTAATCAGCGTCTGGAGAGAACTGGGGCCTTTTTCTTCTCACACAGCGTTCTTACATATGGCTAAGGGAACGCCTGATCAAATCTGCTCTCCAGAGTAGCCGCTGGGCTAGTAATGCACCACTTTAAGTTATCAAATAAATCATTGCTTCCTTTGCTGATGGCCGATGAAGCTCTCAATTTAAATGTGCAATCAGCACACAGGTAAGTAATCATAATAGAAGTCTGACGTGGCTAAGTCAAATATTTTGGGCGTGATAATTAATTTAATTACACTACATGCAGTAGACGAGCTCTGAACTTGCCCTTTGGAGATACACAATCGCGATAGTTTTATAGTTATTCAGTTGAAACTTCTCTCATCTTTATGATTATAGCGGATCTCCCTTATACTTAAATTTAAACATCCTAGCTTTATTTATTCGCCTACTTAATCTATCTTGCTTCCTTAATTTTTAAGATAAAAGCCAGAAATTATGAATTTCAACTAAAATTTTAATTTGTGAGATCCATAATACTGTTTCTACTAAATTATTGTGCAAAAGGGATCTAAATATAAATTTTTAAGTTTCTAGCTCTTTTCTGTTGCGCCAATGATTTTTACAGAAAAAAGTCCAAATTTCGAAAATGATTAAAGTTATTCAACTGATATTCAACACATATTGATTTAGTGTTACTCCTGACATGCTAGAAACGTTTCAGGTTATTTACTTGATTTTTAAAGTATTGCGCAACATTTATGCCATCAGAGCTAGTTACAGCAGACTGGCTGGCACACAATGGAAAGACTGATGTGAATTTTATAAGGCGTGAGTAGGCTGCTTCCCTACAATATATTTTCATAATATATGACTGTATCTCTTCAGTTGAAACTTCCGGGCTGAGAGGCCGTGGTCGATGTATAAAATTTCTACCTGACGTTT